>NC_091246.1:147940833-148243257 GCF_042477335.2 Ovis canadensis | reverse complement strand
CGCCTCCGTTATTCTACTATTTGTTGCCTCCAGAGTGTTTCTGATCTCATTTATTGCATTATTCATTGTATATTGACTCTTTTTTATTTCTTCTAGGTCTTTGTTAAACCTTTCTTGCATCTTCTCAATCCTTGTCTCCAGGCTATTTATCTGTGATTCCATTTTGATTTCAAGATTTTGGATCATTTTCACTATCATTATTCAGAATTCTTTATCAGGTAGAGTCCCTATCTCTTCCTCTTTTGTTTGGTTTGGTGGACATTTCTCCTGTTCCTTTACCTGCTGGGTATTCCTCTGTCTCTTCATCTTGGTTATATTGCTGTGTTTGAGGTGGCCTTTCTGTATTCTGGCAGTTTGTGGAGTTCTCATCATGGAGTTTCCTCACTGTGGGTGGGGTTGTATCAGTGGCTTGTCAAGGTTTCTTGGTTAGGGAAGCTTGTGTCGGAGTTCTGGTGGCTGGAGCTGAATTTCTTCTCTCTGGAGTGCAATGAAGTGTCCAATAATGAGTTATGAGATGTCAGTGGTTTTGGAGTAACTTTAAGCTGCCTGTATATTGAAGCTCAAGGGTGTGTTCCTGTGTTGCTGGAGTATTTGCATGGTATGTCTTGCTCTGGAACTTGTTGGCCCTTGGGTGGTACTTGGTTTCAGTGTAGGTATGGAGGCGTTTGATGAGCTCCTATCAATTAATGTTTCCTGGAGTCAGGAGTTCTCTGATGTTCTCAGGATTTGGACTAAAGCCTCCTGCTTCTGGTTTTCAGTTTTATTTTTACAGTAGCCTTAAGAATTCTCCATCTATACAGCACCGATGATAAAACATCTAGGTTAGACATGAAAAGTTTCTCCACATTGAGGGACACCCAGAGAGGTTCACTGTTTTTGAAGACAATGATCTGCTTTTCTGGGTGCCTGATGTCCTCTACCAGCATTCAGAAGTTGTTTTGTGAAGTTTACTCAGCGTTGAAATGTTCTTTTGATGAATTTGTGAGGGAGAAAGTGGTCTCCCTGTCCTATTCCTCCGCCATCTTAGTACCTCACCTATAAGCAGATTCTTAAATGATTTTCATTGTCACTGAGATTTCAGTTCAGGGTTACAAAGAAAATATAGAGAAAACAAATATTTCTGGACTGAAAGCAAAGACTTTAGTCTGAGTCCCAGCATTGCCTTTTATTAACTATGAAACCTTAGACAAGCTTTCTTAATCTTTCTGGGCCCTAATTTCCCTGTCTTAAAACAACAACAACAACAACAACAACAACAAAACAGTTGAACTAGATGATCTCTTATGCTCTGTGTGACTTTAAAATGAGGTAATGTGCAAGTAGTTGGAAAAACTTAGCTTCCAAACTGAAGTCAGACTTCCAAACTTGAGTGGCCAGAGGCACGAATCCTAGTGTTTTCTTTCTGTGCCTGCTAAGCTAAGAATTGAAAGTAAACTGTCTTTCTCCCTCCAGAAACAGATGCAATTTGGCATCTCTCTCATAGCATTTAAATTTTTGCATCTCAAGTTTAGAAACCACTTTTACGCAAGTACTTTTTGGCATGATTCTTTTTTAATCATGTAGAGAATATATTTTAATTACTATTTTGTTTTATAGTTCAGATTATTTTAGCAAAATTCATGGCTTTAATTTATAAGAATATTTTAAATAAATTATTATAATTAAAATCTAATAATTATAGTATATTTTTCTAATACCTTGTACTTCATTGCAATTTAACCTCTCTAGCACTTTCAAAGCATCATGTCATTTTACGATCCATATGAGGCTATTAATTGTGTCACCGTTGGGTAGATGGAAGGTAGAGAGTATTGGAACAAAGGGAAGAGAGGAGCACAAAATGCAAAAAAAAAAAAAAAAAAGGTGCGGGGGAAACAGGAACAAATAGATCTAACTTAAAATAAAAGCACACATTGGCATCATTCCATTTAAATAAAATATTCATATTTTTGTGCTCACATGAGTTAATTAGGGAAGCTAATGTTTTAAATGAATGCTTAATATATATCTACTGATATATGTAAGTAGCTATTTTAAGTGAAAAATGAAGAGACAGATTACAGATTCAAGGTATTTAGTACATAGTGTGAGTCAATTCTGGAAACAAACTTCTGTGGAGGTGTGTATTTACTTGTGTGCTTGGATGAGCAAGGAAGAGGTATGAAAATTCATGTGCTAAAACACTCATAGATCATCCAAGGCAAGTAGGACTTGGTGGGTGGTTTGGGATGGGATAATGCTCTTGTTAACCCAACTCTGATTTTTTCATTTAACTTAACGTGTATATTCATTTTTTTTTTAATTTGAAGAACATTAAAGTAAATGTAAGCATATAAACTGTTTCAGTTCAGTTCAGTCACTCAGTTGTGTCTGACTCTTTGTGACTCCATGAATCACAGCACACCAGGCCTCCCTGTCCATCACCAACTTCTGGAGTTTACCCAAACTCATGTCCATCAAGTTGGTGATGCCATCCAACTATCTCATCCTCTGTCGTCCCCTTCTCCTCCTGCTCCCAATCCCTCCCAGCATCAGGGTCTTTTCCAATGAGTTAACACTTCACATGAGGTGGCCAAAGTATTGGAGTTTCAGCTTAAGCATAAGTCCTTCCAATGAACACCCAGGACTGATCTCCTTTAGGATGGACTGGTTGGATCTCCTTGCAGTCCCAGGGACTCTCAAGAGTCTTCTCCAACAACACAGTTCAAAAGCATCAATTCTTCGTGCTCAGCTTTTTTCACAGTCCAACTCTCACATCCATACATGACTACTGGAAAAACCATAGCCTTGACTAGACGGACCTTTGTTGACAAAGTAATATCTCTGCTTTTGAATATGCTATCTAGGTTGGTCATAACTTTTCTTCCAAGGAGTAAGCGTCTTTTAATTTCATGGCTGCAATCACCATCTGCAGTGATTTTGGAGCCCAAAAAATAAAGTCTGACACTGTTTTCACTGTTTCCTCATCTATTTCCCATGAAGTGATGGGACCAGATGCCATGATGTTGTTTTCTGAATGTTGAGTTTTAAGCCAACTTTTTCACTCTCTTCTTTCACTTTCATCAAGAAGCTTTTTAGTTCCTCTTTACTTTCTGCCATAAAGGTGGTGTCATCTGCATATCTGAGGTTATTGATATTTCTCCTGGCAATCTTGATTCCATCTTGTGCTACATCCAGCCCAGCGTTTCTCATGATGTACTCTGCATATAAGTTAAATAAACAGGGTGACAATATGCACCCTTGACGTACTCCTTTTCCTATTTGGAACCAGTGTATTGTTCCATGTCCAGTTCTAACTGTTGCTTCCTGACCTGCATATAGGTTTCTCAAGAGGCAGGTCAGGTGGTCTGGTATTCCCATCTTTTTCAGAATTTTGCAGTTTATTGTGATCCACACAGTCAAAGGCTTTGGCATAGTCACTAAAGCAGAAATAGATATTTTTCTGGAACTCTCTTGCTTTTTTAATGATCCTGCTGCTGCTAAGTCACTTCAGTCGTGTCCAGTTCTGTGTGACCCCAGAGATGGCAGCCCACCAGGCTCCCCCGTCCCTGAGATTCCCCAGGCAAGAACACTGGAGTGGGTTGCCATTTCCTTCTTCAATGCATGAAAGTGAAAATTGAAAGTGAAGTCGCTCAGTTGTGTCTGACTCCTAGCGACCCCATGGACTGCAGCCTACCAGGCTCCTCCGTCTATGGGATTTCCCAGGCAAGAGTACTGGAGTGGGTTGCCATTGCGTTCTCCTCAATGATCCTAGTATTTGCTAAATTTCTCTTTAACATATAAGGGACTATACTTTGAGACTCTGCATTTGTGTGTGTATATAGCTTACTAGTCAATTTATAAAACGTTTATAAAACAACTTCATTTCATAAAACCCAACATAATTTTCTTAATCTTTAAACAGTGATTACCAAACATTAATATAGTCATTCTTAATTTATTCAAAATCTTTGGCAACATATGTTGAATACTGTTTCTATATTTTATCTTTAAACTTTATTTAGTGTTATGGAAATACTTATTTTTTTATTGTCTTATGGCTTCACATCAGAAGTATTCTAATGTATTTCTTGCGTTTGAATAATCTTTTCAGATCAAAAAGTAACAAACATTGTCTCAAGCTCATCTAAGTTATAATATCTTGATTATCAGAAAATGGTTTCTTTGAGTCCTGGAACCAGATTACTTACTTGAGAGTGAGTCAGATCTTCGCCTCTCTTCATATGTCCTCTTATGTATGCTGGTAATACTTCTTTATTTTTAGTTTAGAATTTATTATATATGTTTTTATATCTTAATATCTTCCTTCTAAAGCTTACATTGTATATGTTTGATTTGATTTTCCAGGATTATATATCCTATGGAATTATTATAATAGTGGCCTATTTTCTCTTAGCATCATTAAAATATTAAGAATGCATAATTAGCACTCATTACAGTTTGGTTACTAGCTGCAGAATTAATGTGTCAGAAAATGAAGGAATTCTGAGAAGTTAACCCACCTCTTTAAAACATTTGTCTACTTCATCATTTTAGAACACAGTATTCAAACACAAACACTGCATAGGACCCAGCAATTACACTTCTTGATGTAAAAAGCTGAACAGCATTTTTAGTATTTTTAATGATCTGTGCATTGGTGTAGGGGCCTGTGTGTGAGTATGAACTAACACAGAAGTTTCAATAAACAGTTTTTATACTGCAATTTGCAATACACTGGTTTATTTTTTATCTGTTTTATTCTATCATGTCAGAATAAGATCTGAGAGAAAATGCTGGTCCTCTATGGTAATAAGAGCTCTACCCATCCCAGTCCAGAAGCACACAAGCCCCATTTTCCCATGGGGCAGGGTGATCCCAGGCCCTTGGTATTAAGGGTGACTAGGAATGGCAACCCACTCCAGTACTCTTGCCTGGAAAATCCCATGGATGGAGGAGCCTGGTAGGCTGCAGTCCATGGGGTCACAAAGTCGGACACGACTGAGCCACTTCACTTTCACTTTTCACTCTCATGCATTGGAGAAGGAAATGGCAACCCACTCCAGTGTTCTTGCCTGGAGAGTCCCAGGGATGGCGGAGCCTGGTGGGCTGCCATCTCTGGGGTCCCACAGAGTTGGACACGACTGAAGCGACTTAGCTGCAGTAGCAGCACAGCAGGCCTGCACCAGGCCTGCTCTTCAAAAATTGCAGAGCTGTGTGTCAGTTACCTTTTAAAGCCTCACTGGGAACAAGGACTACTTCTCTAATAGGCCATTTCACATGCCCAGGATCACTGTTCTCCTTCTTCCTTCAAGGATCTGTAGGTCTTGGGTAACTTCTAAGGAAATAATTATACCTTGCAAATAATTTGTCCTTTCTGAGTTATGTCAAGGAACCTACACAAACCCTTTCAGAAGGACTGTTTCCAGTGATTCCAAGGTGATTTTCAGGCTCACTTCTCACTATCAAAAAAAAAAAGAAAAAAAGATGGATGTGGATATATGTACATACATATATCCATTCATATACACGTGTATATATATATGAATTTTGGACAGGGATCTCAACCACAGATAAACAGTAAAAAATACCACCGAAGAATCCCCACTCTTCTCTGTGTCTGCAGCCCTTTGGTGTTCCCCACTCAGCACCTTAATTTCTGCTGAAGATTTTATTTCCCAAGTCTTTTCCACTGGGTTCTGCTTCTCTTCCTAGACGTCTGCTATGTATCCCACACTGCCGCTTGGATAGCAGTCTGAACCATCCTCTCGAATTCTCTACCTGCTGGGATTTTCTTCTATTATTCTGCATTTGCCCTTTATCTGAAGGATGACATCTAAAGCAGTGATGGAAAATTGCCTGAATAGTTTAACATTTTATAATTCAGATGAGACTTTGTCTCAAACGTAATTTTATTTTTTAAATTTAAAAGCAGTTAAAGAAGATTTGATACACATTTATCCATTAAATAATTAATGATACAAATGTTCTTATAAATGTTTAAGGTTGTTCTTGATCCCAGAATTTAAATGGCATTTTTCTGTATTTTAAAACTATTTGTCCTGCCTCCCACATAGAAGTCTCTTAGAAACACTTCTCATAGAACTATTTGTTCACCTTCAGAAGTCCTGGTTTAGATGGATTTTTCCAAAAGAATGGGTAATTCTCTTTAGGATGTCAAGCCACTAAGGACTCCATTTCCTTTTGTTTGTGCTATTGAGTATTTTGATTCCAATAGTACCACCACATTGTTACAGTGTCTCTTTAATTGTTTATAGCTATGGAAATAGCTCTGGTCTAAAATGCTCTTGTTCTTTACATATCAATAAAGCCTGTGGAGAGTCAGCTAGTGACAAACTCCCATGGAAAATAATCTGCAAAACCAAAAAACAAACAATAACAGGAAAAAAAATAAAAACCTTCAATGGTGAAGAATAAAATTAATTACTGTAGCCTGACCCTGACAAGAAAATGTTTTCATTTTATGTTCTATTTCCTTTAGGTTGTAAACACAGTGAGAGGATGTGTCAAGCAGGTTGCAATGTTAATAACATTTATAGGAGGGTGATTTGCAGCAAACACCTGATTATGGTTGCTTCATTTAAAACTAAGCCCTGTGCAAAGGGAATATTAATATCTGGTGCATGTTGGTTGGGATGCCTTCAATTTGTTACCACCTGATGCCTCAGAGGACTGAGGGAGAGCATTCTCATTAACCCTGGCTGAGTTGCAGTGGTTCAGAACTGTTTTGTGTTGTGCTTGCCCCCCACACCCCTTGGAAACTTTACAAAAGTATATAAAAGAATTTTGCGGAAAAAAAAAGTTTTGAGGCTACACACAGGTTTCCTCTGTGTGAAAGCTCTGTCAGCAGTATCACAAAAGACTACAATTTGGGCCATTGATGTTTCTTAAATTATAGCTATCAAAACAGTTTGGGGGCTTAGGCTGTCACTTTTAAGGATTTATATATAAGTTCTTTGTCTCCAGATGTGATGTTAGAGAAATGTACAATTGTATTCCACTAATTACTGGTTTAAGTTTAGTAAGCAACTTGTGAACATATATTTCAATATATTTCAAATATATTCTCATTTTCAACACCAACAACAAAAATGAAATATTCTTAAACTACTTTGGAAGGTGTTTAAGGTAGAGCAAATGAATAACTTCTCTAAGTGAGGTTTGCTTAATATTTCTCATCTTTTTTGGTGAGAAGTATATAAAAGGTTAAATAGGCTAATCATGTAGAGAGTCTAACGTGGTATCTGACATTTCAGAACCCTTTTCTACAAGACTTTCTGTAGTTTGATGCAATGTGGACTTTGAATATCTGTCAGAATCAAGAAAATACTCCTCCATCCCAACTGTGACTGCCTTCCAAGTTGAGCATATCAGATCCACTTAGGGAAGCTTTTTAAGATGGACTTGCCAGTCCCTTTTTATAATCCACTCTAAGATTCTGATAGGCTCTTTCCTAGGTGAGCGGCTTCCCTGGTGGCTCAGTCGGTAAAGTCTGCCCACAACGTGGGAGACCTGGGTTAGATCCCTGGTTCGGGAAGATCCCCTGAAGAAGAAAATGGAAACACTCTCCAGTATTCTTGCCTAGGAAATCTCATGGACAGAGGAGCCTGGTGGGCTACAGTCCATGGGGTGACATAGAGTTGGACACGACTAAGTGACAACTTTCCTAGGTGAAGCATGATTCTTCTCCAGAATGCTCCCCTGAATGCGGACTTAACTACTTCTATGTACTCTTTTCTTCTATGTGCCCACATTCTTATAACTTACTTTGGACTGTGAGTGTGTCTAATGATTTATGTCATGGCTGCTTTTCTATAATGTGAGTGGATGTTCCTCCCATAAAAATACTTTATAATGAAGATGATTTAAATTTGTTTTTTTCTTTTTAGAGGAGAAAGTAAAGGAAACTACACCAAAAGCCACTTTGAACAGCCTGCTTTTTTTTTAAAAAAATCACATTTCCTGGAAATTTGAACAGTTCATATTCTGATTCAGTCATTTTAGTGAATGGATTAAAGCAAAAACAAAAACAACACCCAGTGAGGGATGTGACCAAAGTGAAAACAATGCCCAGTTGTGGATGTGATGGTGATGGTGATGTGACTGGTGATGGAAGCAAGGTCCGATGCTGTAAAGAGCAATACTGCATAGGAACCTGGAATGTTAGGTCCATGAATCAAGGCAAATTGGAAGTGGTCAAACAAGAGGTGGCAAGAGTGAACATCAACATTTTAGGAATCAGCGAACTAAAATGGACTGGAATGGGTGAATTTAATTCAGATGACCATCATATCTACCACTGTGGGCAAGAATCCCTTAGAAGAAGTGGAGTAGCCATCACAGTCAACAGTAGAGTCTGATGTGCAGTACTTGGATGCAGTCTCAAAATGACAGAATGATCTCTGTTTGCTTCCAAGGCAAACCATTCCATATCACAGTAATCCAAGTCTATGCCCCAACTAGTAATGCTGAAGAAGCTGAAGTTGAATGGTTCTCTGAAGACCTACAAGACCTTTTAGAACTAATACCCCCCAAAAGATATCCTTTTCATTATAGGGGACTGGAATGCAAAAGTAGGAAGTCAAGAAACACCCAGAGTAACAGGCAAATTTGGCCTTGAAGTATAGAATGAAGTAGGGCAAAGGCTTATAGAGTTTTCCCAAGGGAACACACTGGTCATAGCAGACACCCTCTTCCAACAACACAAGTCTCTACACATGGACATCACCAGATGGTCAATACCAAAATCAGATTGATTATATTCTTTGCAGCCAAAGATGGAGAAGCTCTATACAGTCAGCAAAAACAAGACCAGGAGCTGACTGTGGCTCAGATCATGAACGCCTTATTGCCAAATTCAGACTTAAATTGAAGAAAGTAGGGAAAACCGCTAGACCATTCAGGTATGACCTAAATCAAATCCCTTACGATTATACAGTGGACATGGGAAATAGATTCAAGAGACTAGATCTGATAGACAGAGGGCCTGGTGAACTATGGATGGAGGTTAGTGACATTGTACAGGAGACAGGGATCAAGACCATCCCCAAGAAGAATAAATGCAAAAAAGCAAAATGGATGTCTGAGGAGGCCTTACTAATAGCTGTGAAAAGAAGAGAAGCAAAAAACAAAGGACAAAGGGAAAGATATATCCATTTGAATGCAGAATTCCAAAGAATAGGAAGGAGAGATAAGAAAGCATTCCTTAGTGATCAGTGCAAAGAAATAGAGGGAAACAGTAGAATGGGAAAGACTAGAGATCTCTTCAAGAAAATTAGAGATACCAAGGGAACATTTCATGCAAAGATGTGCACAATAAAGGATAGAATTGTATGGATCTAACAGAACCAGAAGATATTAAGAAGAGGTGGCAAGAATACACAGAAGAACTATACAAAATAGATCTTCATGACCCAGATAGTCATGATGCTGTGATCACTCACCTAGAGCCAACATCCTGGAAGATGAAGTCCAGTGGGCCTTAGGAAGCATCACTATGAACAAAGCTAGTGGAGGAGATGGGATTGCAGTTGAGCTATTTCAAAATCCTAAAAAACAACGCTGGGAAAGTGCTGCACTCAATATGCCAGCAAATTTGGAAAACTCAGCAGTGGCCACAGGTCTGGAAAACATCAGTTTTCATTCCAACCTCAAAGAAAGGCAATGCCAAAGAATGCTCAAACTCATAATTGCGCTCATCTCACTCACTAGTAAAGTAATGCTCAAAATTCTCCAAGCCAGGCTTCAACAATATGTGAACTGTGAACTTCCAGGTGGTCAAGCTGGTTTTAGAAAAGGCAGAGGAACCAGAGATCAAATTGCCAACATCTGTTGGATCATGGAAAAAGCAAGAGAGTTCCAGAAAAACATCTATTTCTGCTTTAGTGACTATGCCAAGGCCTTTGACTGTGTGGATCACAACAAACTGTGGAAAATTCTGAAAGAGATGGGAATACCAGATCACCTGACCTACCTCTTGAGAAATCTGTATGCAGGTCAGGAAGCAACAGTTAGAACTGGACATGGAACAACACACTCTTTCCAAATAGGAGAAGGAGTACATCAAGCCTATATATTGTCACCCTGTTTATTTAACTTATATGCAGAGTACATCATGGGAAATGCTGGGCTGGATGAAGCACAAGATGGAATCAAGATTGCTGGGAGAAAAATCAATAACCTCAGATATGCAGATAACACCACCCTTATGGCAGAAAGTGAAGAAGAACTAAAAAGAGCCTCTTGATGAAAGTGAAAGAGGAGCGTGAAAAAGTTGACTTAAAGCTCAACATTCAGAAAACTAAGATCATGGCTCCAGTCTCATCACTTCATGGCAAATAGATGGGGAAACAGTGGCAGCCTTTATTTTTTGGGGCTCCAAAATTACTGCATATGACAATTGCAGCCATGAAATTAAAAGATGTTTACTCCTTGAGAGTAAATTTATGACCAACCTAGACGGCATATTAAAAAACAGAGACATTACTTTGCCAACAAAGGTCCATCCAGTTAAGGCTATGGTTTTTCCAGTTGTCATGTATGGATGTGAGAGTTGGACTATAAAGAATGTTGAGCGCCAAAAAATTGATGCTTTTGAACTGTGGTGTTGAAGAAAACTCTTGAAAGTCCCTTGGACTGCAAGGAGATCCAACTTGTCCATCCTAAAAGAGATCAGTCTTGAGCGTTCATTGGAAGGACTGATGCTGAAGCTGAAACTCCAATACTTTGGCGCAAAGAGCTGACTCATTTGAAAAGACCCTGAGGCTGGGAAAGATTAAGGGCAGGAGGAGAAGGGGACAACAGAGGGTGAGATGGCTGGATGGCATCACCAACTCAATGGACATGAGTTTGGGTAAACTGGAGTTGGTGATGGACAGGGAGGCCTGGTGTGCTGCGGTTCATGGGGTCACAAAGAGTCAGACATGACTGAGTGACTGAACTGAACTGAACTGAGTCTAACAACTGATCCTATTTTCTCAGATTCCCATTAAGGAAGTGGGAGAGTAGAAGTTGCACAGATTGAATACACGTTCTCTGTGATTCATATTTTCTGGATTCAAACATGAACTATTGTGTGTTTCTTCCTCAATTTTGTGACTAAATTGCTTCAACATCTCCTTTCTTATAACATCTGTATCCTGACAGTCAGAACAGCTCCTGAATCTCTTCGTGTTTTAGAAAGTCAGTTTAATTTGCTGGAATCCCTGGTCTTATCTAATGTGCAAAAGATGAAGCTTCTTCTGGTCTTGCCTTCCTGAATTTGTTTTCTAAAATGCTTACATGTAGTTTGAATCTTTGACTGAGGTTCAGGCAGGCCTGGTAGTTTCTGCCATGCAAAAAGTGTATATATTTTTTAACTTTTTACTTAAATAAATACTTAGAATACAAAATAATTCTAGAAAATATTTTGTTTTCCTTTTTTTAACCTATATGTCATTCTGTGATTTTGTAAAAATTATTTTTTTTATTATTGTGTTACTTATTATTTAGCATTTGAGTTTTCTGGTTAATTTTTATTTTTAATGAAGAGGAATTCTTACTCTCATAAATATAAAAAAGACAGTCACAGATTTTGATCTTTTCTGATTGTTGCAGTTTTCTTAAAAATATTCAGGAAAGTATGAAAAAAGTCAAAAATAGTTGTCAGCTTTACCTTTCTACTTGTTTAGCAGTATTTACTGATAGGCTGCTTATGCCAGGTTTGCTGAGTGATGGAAATATGTCAACTTTCTTTGTCTCATCCATTAATAATGTATAGTGCATACGTGCTAAGTCGCTTCACTCATGTCTGACTCTTTGCAACTCTCTGGACTGCAGCCCGTTAGGCTTTTCTGTCCATGGGCTTCTCCAGCCAATGATACTTGAGTGCCTTCCTCCAGGGGATATTCTGGACCCTGGGATCAAACATGTGTCTCTTTTGTCTCCTGCATTGGAACGCACGTTCTTTACCACTAACGCCACCTAGGAAGCCCTAATAATGTATGGGAAGGACCTATTTAGGATATGTTTTGATCTGCTCTAAGTCTCTGTGTCAACACTGAGCCATGGTTTTAATGATAAAGAATACCCAGTAACTAGAAAAGATTTGTTAGAAAATAAAAATGTATCCTATCATTCTAAAAAGTTACTGAACTCTTCTTACTCTATTTTTGTGTTCCATGTAATTTGAAAAATCAGCATTAAATAGCTCCATGGGAAAGGGGCCTGTTGATGTTCTGAAAGCTGGGCTGCTTTTGGGTTGTGCTTTTCTAATTGCTTTTTATTGATTATGGCATACTTGCCATAGTTGAAATTGTTAGATAAACACTTTTCTATCAATAACAAACAGAAGATTTTGATTTTTTCCTTTTGATTCAATGAGGCAAAACCATGTGTAGTCAAAAGTGTGTGTTTATGGTACGCAGATGAAAAATGTGGATCTATGTATTTATATCGGTATAGTGTAGGCAATTATTGGATTATTCAATGAAATAAGGAACAACAATAGAAAAATGAAATTTAACAATACAGTTAGAGTCTGGGAAACTCAAATTGATATCCCTATTGGCTAGTGCTTGTCATCCTAGGATCATATTGCTTTGGTTCAAATTTTGACTTGACTCCTTACTTGCAATGTGATACAAGTGAGCTTGATTACATAATTTGTGTGCTTCAGTTTCATTATCTGTAAAATTTGAATATCAGTAGCATCTACCAAGTACTGTTGTTGTGGCACTTTGACGTCTTGTAACTTCGCCTCTTTTTCTATTAATCCCTCTAGTCTTTGGGGGTGGTGGCTGCTTCTTGCTGTTATTTAATCTGGGTTAACTCAGTATTAACTTAGGAAGAAAACCTTCCATATCAAGAAGCTTTGACAAAGAAAAGGTCAACTGTTAGAAGGCTTTCTAAACTTTCTTTTGGGGATGGTATATTTTCTTTGGGACTCTATGCAGCCTATGATGAAACTATGATGATAAGAATTCTTCAAAATGGAAGAGCAGATGTTCTCATGTACCTCAGGACTTCCCTCTAACTGCTAAACTCTAACCTATTCAAACAGTGTGCATGTGTGCACATACTAGGAAGGCTGTCATAACTTGAGGAATATTGGATCCAAAATGAGGGTCCCATTAGAACATATACCAACCACTACTACTTTTGATTTCCTTACACATTGCATAGGTAGAAGAGACTATTTTCATAAATCATTCATAGTTGAATAACTAAGTTCTTTTAGTTGTGAAGTGAATTATGCTATAAACAAGTAGTAGAAACTTAAGTTTTATGTTCTTAAACACACATTTAAAGATCATGAATTATATAATAGCACAATAACTGTCACTAGTAGTTAAGATATTTGATTTACTTAGGTTGTATAAAGGACACTGTAAAACAATTCCTCCTCTCTGAAACAATCAATGTCTGGCTACTAATTTTTTGAGGTATATATGGAATAATTTCCTTAGCAACTACCATAAATCAGATTACCTATCTCTGCTTTCTTCATATAGATTAATGTTGTCTACTAGAGCTCAAATGTTCTTAAAACTGTAATTCTTTAGGACTTACCTGGTGGTTCAGTGGCTAAGTGGTCAATGCAGGGGGCATGGGTTTGACCCTCATCTGGGTAGATCCCGCATGTCATGGGGCAACTAAGTCTGTGTGCCACAGCTAAAACCCTAACTCTTTCAATATTCAGACAGTACTTAATAGTAAAATAAGTTACAGAGATGTGGATAACTGTAATACCTTATATATCCTTCAAAACAGTGGACCCTAACACTGACCAGGAGACTTTTTATTAAGTATAGATTTGCAAGTATCATACTATGGATATGTTATCCAGTGGGTGTATGACATGGATCAAACCTGGAAATCTGAAGGTTTTTTCACAGCCAGTGAGCTTTGGAAACATTTGCTTTATAAGGCACTGTAGCATAATCAAGCATTGAAATCGAACATACTTAGGTTCAACATAAGTTTTTCTATGTCTTACTTGTGTAATGTTGGGCAAAATATCAAACTTTTCTATGTCTCTGTGGCTCAATCTCCTTATCCTTCATATAGAGACGAAACATACCTATCCGTATGACACATAGTAAGGGCTATGAAAAGCAATGCATGTTAAGCAGCCAGCATAAATAATAAATAATTGGCTCAGTAAATAAGAGGACTTCTTGCTCTGAGTTGCTTTCCTCTCAGTAATGATTTTCTCTACCATAAGAATGAAATTAATTCACTGAATATTTATTTCTCTAGAGATTTCACATGAGAATTTCTGTGAAGATGCAACTTCAAATAATTTATAGGAAAAATAGTAGTGTGTTTATTTGAGGCAAATGGATGAAGCAACATTAAATGACTCTAAACAAAGATATACAGTGAAACAGGAAGACTGGGATTAAACTCAGGAGTCCATCCTTGCCTCTATAATGATTTTACAAAGTACTATCTTGAAGTCTGCTTTTTGCCCCAAGTTTAAGAAATACATATTTCTGGTACTGAGGAAAGAATCTGAGAAGTACAGTAGTACAGTGTGGCCTTGACCAATGCCCATTCTGTGAGATAGAGTGATGTAGTATTTAAACACAAATGGATAATTAGTTCATTGATTCTATCAGTTCAGTTCAGTTCAGTCACTTATTCATGTCCAACTCTTTGTGACCCCATGTACTGCAGCATGCCAGGCTTCCTTGTCCATCACCAACTCCCAGAGCTCAAACTCTGGTCCAAACTCTGCTGAAACTCATGTCTATCGAGTTGGTAATGCCATCTGATTCTAAAGGAGGCTGAAAGTTAGAGGCAGAGAACATTGTCAAAGTGAACTTGTTGAGACAACATGATAAAATGAATAGAAAACAGTTATTCCTCACCATAATGCCAAGTCTCCTGACACACTGAATGCAAAAATAATCTCAAATACAGTGACAGCATCCACCTGAGGATGTACTTGGGCTGTCTCTGATGGAAGCCAGTGCATCTCATCACTGAGTGGATGCTCAGAATGCATCCTTTTTTGATTGTTTACTTAGTCTTTTAAAAAACTCTTTATTATATGCCTCTTACAAAACTATACAGACTTCTCACTGAGCCATTTCCCATTCCTGCATGATAGGCTTCTTATGATCCTTTGAATTTGCCATTTTCTTATTTTTGCACATTGCAGTTCACTCTCTTTGAACAAACTTATTTTCATTTCCATCTACTAAATTCACGTTTTTCTTTTAAAACATTGTTTAAATATCTTCCTTTCCCCAAAGCCCTCCTTAATACCTTCAAGCTCATTTCTTTTCACATTCTCTAGACTCTCTTAGTACTTAGTATATTACTTAATGCTGCTGCTGCTGCTAAGTTGCTTCAGTCGTGTCCGACTCTGTGCGACCCCACAGATGGCAACCTACCAGGCTCACCCATCCCTGGGATTCTTCAGGCAAGAACAATGGAGTGGGTTGCCATTTCATTCTCCAATGCATGAAAGTGAAAAGTGAAAGTAAAGTTGCTCAGTCGTGTCTGACTCTTTGCGACCCCATGGACTGCAGCCTACCAGGCTCCTCTGTCCATGGGATTTTCCAGGATATATTATTCTAAATATCAATTATTTTCTTTATTATCTTGTGTGTTCCTTGAAGTAGGTTAACTGTCCTGTTTATTTTTATTTACATTTTATTTTTAACTGGAGGATAATTACTTTACCATATTGTGATGGCTTCTGCCATACATCAACGTAAATCAGCCATCAGTTCAGTTCAGTCACTCAGTCTTGTCCGACTCTTTGCGACCCCATGAACCGCAGCACACCAGGCCTCCCTGTCCATCACCAACTTCCGCAGTCCACCCAAACCCATGTCCATTGAGTAGGTGATGCCATCCAACCATCTCATCCTCTGTCGTCCCCTTCTCCTCCTGCCTTCAATATTTCCCAGGGTCTTTTCCAATGAGTCAGCTCTTAGCATGAGGTGGCCAAAATATTGGAGTTTTAGCTTCAACATCAGTCCTTCCAATGAACACCCAGAACTGATCTCCTTTAGGATGGACTGGTTGGATCTCCTTGTAGTCCAAAGGGCTCCCAAGAGTCTTCTCCAAACACTACAGTGCAAAAGCATCATTTTTCAGCACTCAGCTTTCTTTATGGTCCAATTCTCACATCCATACATGACCACTGAAAAAACCATAGCCTCGACTAGACTGACCTTTGTTGACAAAGTAATGTCTTTGCTTTTTATTTTATTTATTTATTTATTTATTTTAAGTTTGCCAAGGTAATGTGACTTGTAAGTACCAAAGATAGACTAGGACTGCAGCTCTCTCTCATATGCCCAGATGAACAATATTTTTTTCCAGTTTTATTTATTTATTTTACTTTACAATATTGTATTGGTTTTGCCATGCATTGACATGAATCCGCCATGGGTGTACATGTGCTCCCCATCCTCAACCCCCCTCCCAACTCTCTCCCCATCCCATCCCTCTGGGTCATCCCAGTGCACCAGCCCCGAGCACCTTGTATCATGCATTCAACCTGGACTGGAGATTCATTTCACATGTGATAATTTACATGATTCAATGCCATTCTCCCAAATCATCCCACCCTCGCCCTCTCCCACAGAGTACAAAAGACTATTCTGTACATCTGTGTCTCTTTTGCTCTCTTGCATACAGGGTTATTATTACCAGCTTTCTAAATTCCATATATATGCCTTTGTATACTGTATTGGTATTTTTCTTTATGGCTTACTTCACTCTGTATAATCGGCTCCAGTTTCATCCACCTCATTAGAACTGATTCAAATGTATTGTTTTTAATGGCTGAGTAATATTCCATTGTGTATATGTCCACAGCTTTCTTATCCATTCATCTGCTGATGGACATCTAGGTTGCTTCCATGTCCTGGCTATTATAAACAGTGCTGTGATGAACATTGGGGTACACATGTCTCTTTCAGTTCTGGTTTCCTCAGTGTGTATGCCCAACAGTGGGATTGCTGAGTCATATGACAGTTCTATTTGCAGTTTTATAAGGAATCTCCACACTGTTCTCCATAGTGGCTGTACTAGTTTGCATTCCCACCAATGGTGTAGGAGGGTTCCCTTTTCTCCACACCCTCTCCAGCTTTTATTGCTTGTAGACTTTTGGATCGCAGCCATTCTGACTGGCGTGAAATGATACCTCAGTGTGGTTCTGTGGCATTTCTCTGATAATGAGTGATGTTGAGCATCTTTTCATGTGTTTGTTAGCCATCTGTATGTCTTCTTTGGAGAAATGTCTGTTTAGTTCTTTGGCCCATTTTTTGATTGGGTCGTTTATTTTTATGGAATGGAGCTGCAGGAGTTGCTTGTATATTTTTGAGATTAATTTTTTGTCCGTTGCTTTGTTTGCTGTTATTTTCTCCCATGTCTTTTCACCTTGCTTATAGTTTCCTTTGTTGTGCAGAAGCTTTCGATTTTAATTAGGTCCCATTTGTTTACTTTTGCTTTTATTCCCAGTATTCTGTGAGGTGGGTCATAGAGGATCTTGCTGTGATTTATGTCAGAGAGTTTTTGCCTATGTTCTCCTCTAGGAGTTTTATAGTTCTGGTCTTATGTTTAGATTTTTAATCCATTTTGAGTTTGTTTTTGTGTATGGTGTTAGAAAATGTTCTAGTTTCATTCTTTTACAAGTGGTTGACCAGTTTTCCCAGCACCACTTGTTAAAGAGATTGTCTTTTCTTCATTGTATGTTCTTGCCTCCTTTGTGTCCATCGGTGTGTGGGTTTATCTCTGGGCTTTCTATTTTGTTCCATTGATCTATATTTCTGTCTTTGTGCCAGTACCATACTGTCTTGATGACTGTGGCTTTATAGTGGAGCCTGAAGTCAGGCAGGTTGATTCCTCCAGTTCCATTCTTCTTACTCAAGATTGCTTTGGCTATTCGAGGGTTTTTTTGTATTTCCAAACAAATTGTGAAATTATTTGTTCTAGTTCTTTGAATATACCGTTGGTGGCTTCATAGGGAATGCATTGAACCTATAGATTGCTTTGGGTAGTATACTCATTTTCACTATATTGATTCTTCTGATCCATGAACATGGTATATTTCTCCATCTATTTGTGTCCTCATTGGTTTCTTTCACCAGTGTTTTCTTTAGGTAGATATATTCCTAAGTATTTTATTCTTTTCATTGCAATGGTGAATGGAATTGTTTCCTTAACTTCTCTTTCATTTTTCTCATTGTTAGTGTATAGAAATGCAAAGGATTTCTGTGTGTTGATTTTATATCCTGCAACTTTACTCTATTCTTTGATTGGCTCTAGTAATTTTCTGGTGGGACTTTAGGGTTTTCTATGTAGAGGATCATGTCATCTGCAAACTGATAGTTTTACTTCTTCTTTTCCAATCTGGATTCCTTTTATTTCTTTTTCTGCTCTGATTGCTGTGGCCAAAACTATGTTGAATAGTAGTGGTAAAAGTGGGCACCCTTGTCTTGTTCCTGACTTTAGGGGACATGCTTTCAGTTTTTCATCATTGAGGATATTGTTTGCTGTGGGTTTGTCATATATAGCTTTTATTATGTTGAGGTGTGTTCCTTCTATTCCTGCTTTCCAGAGAGTTTTTATCATAAATGGATGTTGAATTTTGTCAAAGGCTTTCTCTGCATCTATTGAGATAATCATATGGTTTTTATTTTTCAATTTGTTAATGTGGTGTATTACATTGATTGATTTGCAGATATTGAAGAATCCTTGCATCCCTGAGATAAAGCCCACTTGGTCATGATGTATGATCTTTTTAATATGTTGTTGGATTCTGTTTGCTATAATTTTGTTAGGATTT
The DNA here is from genome assembly GCF_042477335.2 of Ovis canadensis. Lineage (NCBI taxonomy): Eukaryota > Metazoa > Chordata > Mammalia > Artiodactyla > Bovidae > Ovis > Ovis canadensis. The sequence continues at coordinate 148,224,467 of NC_091246.1, read as the reverse complement.
TTGAATCTATGTTCAGTGATATTGGCCTGTAATTTTCTTTTTTTGTGTGGCATCTTTGTCAGGTTTTGGTATTAGGGTGATGGTGGCCTCATAGTATGAGTTTGGAAGTTTACCTTCCTCTGCAATTTTCTGGAAGAGTTTGAGTAGGATAGGTGTTAGCTCTTCTCTAAATTTTTGGTTGAATTCAGCTGTGAAGCCATCTGGTCCTGAGCTTTTGTCTGTTGGAAGATTTCTGATTACAGTTTCCATTTCCATGCTTATCATGAGTCTGTTAAAATTTTCTGTTTCTTCCTGGTTCAGTTTTGGAAAGTTGTACTTTTCTAAGAATTTGTCCATTTCTTCCAAGTTGTCCATTTTACTCACATATAGTTTCTGATAATAATCTTTTATGATCCTTTGTATTTCTGTGTTATCTGTTGTGATCTCTCCATTTTTCATTTCTAATTTTGTTGATTTGATTTTTCTACCTTTGTTTCTTGATGAATCTTGCTAATGGTTTGTCAATTTTATTTATCTTCTGAAAGAACCAGCTTTTGGCTTTGTTGATTTTTACTATGGTCTTTTTTGTTTCTTTTGCATTTATTTCTGCCCTAATTTTTAAGATTTCTTTCCTTGTACTAGCCCTGTGGTTCTTCATTTCTTCCTTTTCTAATTGCTTTAGGTGTTGCTGCTGCTAAGTTACTTCAGTCATGTCCGACTCTGTGTGACCCCATAGATGGCAGCCCACCAGGCTCCCCCGTCCCTAGGATTCTCCAGGCAAGAACACTGGAGTGGGTTGCCAGTTCCTCCTCCAGTTCATGAAAGTGAAAAGTGAAAGTGAAGTCGCTCAGTTGTGTACAACTCTTGGCGACCCCATGGACTGCAGCCCACCAGGCTCCTCTGTCCATGGGATTTTTCCAGGCAAGAGTACTGGAGTGGGGTGCCATAAAGTTAGGTTATTTGTTTGACTTTTTTGTTGTTTCTTGAAGTAAGCCTGTATTGCTATGAACCTTCACCCTAGCACTGCTTTTACAGTGTCCCATAGGTTTGGGGTTGTTATGCTTTCATTTTCATTCATTTCTATGCATATTTTGATTTCTGTTTTGATTTCTTCTGTGATTTGTTGGTTATTCAGCAGCATGTTGTTCAGCCTCCATATTTTGGCATTTTTAATAGTTTTTCTCCTATAATTGAGATCTAATCTTACTGCATTGTGGTCAGAAAAGAAGCTTGGAATTAGGTCAATTTTTTTGAATTTACCAAGGCTAGATTTATGGCCCAGGATGTGATCTATCCTGGAGAAGTTTCCATGTTGCGCTTGAGAAAAAGGTGAAATTCATTGTTTTGGGGTGAAATGTCCTATAGATATCAATTAGGTCTAACTGGTCTATTGTATCATTTAAAGTTTGTCTTTTCTTGTTAATTTTCTGTTTAGTTGGTCTATCCATATGTGTGAGTGGGATATTAAAGTCTCCCAGTATTATTGTGTTATTGTTAATTTCTTCTTTCATACTTGTTAGCATTTGTCTTACATATTGCAGTGCTCCTATCTTGGGTGGATATATATTTATAATTGTTATATCTTCTTCTTGGATTGATCTTTTGATCATTATGTAGTGTCCTTCTTTGTCTCTTTTCACAGTTTTTGTTTTAAAGTCTATTTTATCTGATATGAGTATAGCTACTCCTGCTTTCTTTTGGTCTCTGTTTACATGGAATATCTTTATCCAGCCCTTCACTTTCAGCCTGTATGTGTCCCTTGTTTCTAGGTGGGTCTCTTGTAGACAACATATATAGGGGTCTTGTTTATGTATCCATTCTGCCAGTCTTTGTCTTTTGGTTGAGGCATTCAACCCATTTACATTTAAGGTAATTATTGATAAGTATGACCCCATTGCCATTTACTTTATTGTTTTGGGTTCAAGTTTATACATCATTTCTGTGTTTCCTGTCTAGAGATGATCCTTTAGCATTTGTTGGAGAGCTGGTTTGGTGGTGCTGAATTCTCTCAGCTTTTGCTTGTCTGTAAAGGTTTTGATTTCTCCTTCATATTTGAATGAGATCCTTGCTGGGTAGAGTAATCTGGGCTGTAGTTTATTTTCTTTCATCACTTTAAGTATGTGCTGCCATTCCCTTCTGGCCTGAAGAGTTTCTATTGAAAGATCAGCTGTTACCCTTATGGGAATCCCCTTGTGGGTTATTTGTTGTTTTTCCCTTGCTGCTTTTAATATTTGTTTTTTGTCAATTTGATTAATATGTGTCTTGGGTGTTTTGCCTTGAGTTTATCCTTTTTGGGACTCTCTGGGTTTCTTGGACTTGGGTGATTATTTGCTACCCCATTTTAGGGAAGTTTTCAACTACTATCTCCTCAAGTATTTTCTCATGGTCTTTCTGTTTGTCTTCTTCTTCTGAGACTCCTATGATTTGAATGTTGGGGAGTTTAACACTGTCCCAGAGGTCTCTGAGGTTGTCCTCATTTCTTTTGGTTCGTTTTTCTTTTTTCCTCTCTGTTTCATTTATTTCTACCATTCTATCTTCTACCTCATTTATCCTATCTTCTGCCTTCGTTATTCCACTGTTGGTTCCCTCCAGAGTGTTTTTGATCTCATTTATTGCGTTATTCATTATATATTGAATCTTTTTTATTTCTTCTAAGTCCTTGTTAAACCTTTCTTGCATCTTCTTGATCCTTGTCTCCAGGTTATTTATCTGTAACTCCAATTTGTTTTCAAGGTTTTGGTTCATTTTCACTATCATTATTCAGAATTCTTTATCAGGTAGAGTCCCTATCTCTTCCTCTTTTGTTTGGTTTGGTGGGGATTTATCCTGTTCCTTTACCTGCTGGGTATTTCTCTGACTTTTCATCTTGTTTATATTGCTGTGTTTGGGGTGGCCTTTCTGTATTCTGGCAGTTTGTGGTTCCTCTTTATTGTGGAGGTTCTTCACTGTGGGTGGGGTTGGATGGGTGGCTTGTCAAGGTTTCCTGGTTAGGGAAGCTTGTGTTGGTGTTCTGGTGGCTGGAGCTGAATTTCTTCTCTCTGGAGTGCAATGAAGTGTCCAGTAATGAGTTTTGAGATGTCAGTGGGTTTGGAGTGACTTTGGGCAGCCTGTATATTGAAGCTCAGGGCTATGTTCCTGTGTTGCTGGAGAATCTGCGCTGTATGTCTTGCTCTGGAACTTGTTGGCCCTTGGGTGGTGCTTGGTTTCAGTGTAGGTATGGAGGCGTTTGATGAGCTCCTATCGATTAATGTTTCCTGGAGTTAGGAGTTCTCTGATGTTCTCAGGATTTGGACTTAAGCCTCCTGCTTCTGGTTTTCAGTCTTATTCTTACTGTAGCCTTAAGACTTCTCCATCTCCTTTCAGAGACAATGGGCTGCTTTTCTCAGTGCCTGATGTCCTCTGCCAGCCTTCAGAAGTTGTTTTGTGAAATTTGCTCAGCGTTCAAATGTTCTTTGAATGAATATGTGGAGGAGAAAGTGGTCTCCCCATCCTATTCCTCCACATCTTAGAACCACCTCCTCTCTGCTTCTTAATATGCTGTTTAGGTTGGTCATAACTTTCAGTAATAAGTATACATATTTCCCTTCCCTCTTGAACTCTCTTCTACCTCTCACCCCTGACATTGAGCCAGATGGACTTTGTTTGAATTTGTTAAATGTCCAAATTTTAATAAAATGGAAACTAGAAGGACTGATGTTTATTTATAGCTATATCTATTTTCAAAGGTTAAATGCATCTCATATCTCATATGTTATTGTGTTTGTGAGATATTTGTAAAGAGTCATGGTCAGGAGACCCTGTATGTACTTACATTGCATAAATCTGTATTAGTAACATGAGAATAATAATAGTGCTTGGGTGTGTTCTCTGAATGCTACTGACATACCATGTCTTCATTCTTTTCTCCTCTTTTCACTTACTAGCTTAATGTAAAGGCCAGCAGGCCGGTTTGTTGCCTCTAGGCACCCTGGAGCTTTTCAAGGAAATGCACCAGAAGTGGTCATTAGTTTTGAAGAAATGTTCTGTAATCCCAGCTGCTGCTAGATTATTCTGAAGGAGTAATGGTGAATCTATCTAAAAATGAGTCTTCTTACTTTCTTGGAAAGATTTTAGGATAGAGATTAAAGAACTTAGGTTTAATCAGTCTGTGCCTGAATTAACCACACACAGCCCTTTTATACGTATAGTATTCCTAGATTTTGTGTGGGTTTCTTTGTCATCTGTTGCTCCTAGTGTTCGGTTCACTTGCTATATACCAGAAATGTCTAATATTTTCAAAACTATCAGATAACCTCCACTTTTTACCAGGCTCATCTCAACATTATGTAGAATAGATGTTGGTGCTAGCACACCTAGATTTAGAAAAGTCCTGGAGCAAGATGGGCAGGTGTATAGGGAAAAATTCCAGGTAGTTCATCATCAAGTTTACCACTATGTCAGTAGAAAACCTTTTTCTCTTTTCCCTTAGATTCTGTTTTGAGGAGCTTGCAAATTAAATTAACAAAGACAGGGAAGATAGGAAGGGAAAACAGGTTTAATTAACTATATCCATACATATGGAAGTTTATTTAAAAATATGATTCATGGAAGGAGGTTCAAGAGGGAGGGAATATATGTATACCTATGGCTGATTCATGTTGAGGTTTGACAGAAAACAACAAAATTCTGTAGAGAAATTATCTTTTAATTAAAAAATAAATTTTAAAAAATAAATGCAGAAAAAAAATACCCAAATAAAAATGTGATTCAAAGGGGTAGTTAGAATATGGGACTTGTATACCATTTTAACAGGTGACAGGGAATGGGAGAAGTGCACTGATAGGAAAATAAATGAGTTTTAGGAAAGATAAATGAGCCTTAGGGAAGATGGGAGATATGATGATTCTGAGACAATGTCTGTTTGGGTGTGGTGATGTCTTCTCATTTTAGAGTGAATTATCTCTAATGCAGGAGACTTAAGAGACTTGGGTTCGATTCCTGGGTTGGGAAGATCCTCTGAAAGAGGGCACAGCAACCCACTCCAGTATTCTTGCTTGGAGAATCCTATGAACAGGGAAGCTTGACGGGCTACATCTATAGGGTAGTCACAAAGAGTAAGATATGACTGAAGCTACTTAGCATGCGTGCATGCAGTGTTAGAATTGCTCCCGGGAAGGGATTTATGAGGAGTTCCTTCTGAGTTCTTTTGAGACCCTCTGCTTTCAGGCAGATAAAAGATTTTAGGAACTCAAATGCCCTTCGATTTAAAATAATTTTTATGCCACAGTGGCCTATCCTGAACGCATTTGTGTGTTATGATTTGAATTCTATCTCCCCTGCCCCCACCGTCAATGTGTTGAGTTTCTAACCCTTCTACCTATAAATGTGATCTTACTTGGGAATAGGGATTTGGAGGATATAATCAGGTTGAGGTCTTTTGTGGTGCAATGGTAAAGAATCCACCTGCCAAAGCAGGAGATGCAAGAGATACGGGTTTGATCCCCAGGTCAGGAACATCCCCTGGAGTAAGAAGTGGCAACCCACTCCAGAATTTTTGCCTAGAAAATTCCATGGACAGAGGAGCCTGATGGGCTATAGTCCATAGGGTCACAAAGAGTTGGGAAAGACAGAGTAACTGAGCACACATGCATACAATTCAATATCTGGTGTTCTTTTAAGAAGAGAAAAACACCATGTGAACACACAGACACACAGGGCAATGCTATGCGGTAACAGAGGCAGAGAATAGGGTGGCGCAGCTGCAAACCAAGGAATGCCAAGGATTATGGCCATTGCTAGACGATAGGAGGAAAGGAAAGATTTTCCCCCCACATATTTCAGAGGAAGCATGGCTCTGCTTACATGTTGATTTTAGGCTTCTGTCTTCAAGAACCATGAAGCACTGAGTTTCTTTTGTTTTAAGCCATCCCATTTGTTATGGCAGCCCTGGAAAACTAATATAACCAGGGATAGGGAACCTAGAGATCTCTCTTTCTCTCTCTTTAACCACAAGCACCTTTAACTTTTGAAAAAACTATAAAAATCCACCCTATAACTTTGTGGAAAAACAAAAAAAGGAAGAAATATCCACACACAAACCAATCTAAACCAAAATCCAGACCTCCTCTGTTGCTTATGAATTGACACAGCTAACTTGAAAAGCAGGTTTGATGAATCTAATAGACCAAGGAAAAGACTGAAATTCTTACAAGAGAAGTTCAAGCAAAAATTAGCCCAGACTGAGTTTGTGTGTGTGTGTGTGTGTGTGTGTGTGTGTGTGTGTGAACAGAATAAATGATTTAGCTGATTCATAAATAGATGCTATAATTTATTCATGAAGAATAAAATTTTCAAAATAGGGCACATGATGGCTTATATATTCATCTCAGCCTCTGAAAATTCCCATATATCAATCAAGATTCAAGTATTTAGAAGCACCATGAATAGAGTGGCATGCTGAAATACTTGAGGGTTTGACAATACTGATACATTTTTCTACAAGTACTTATTACATTCCTATGCAAAAGATATTTGAGATATATAAATGTGGAAAAGGTATGGTTTTCAGGAACTTTCATCTAGAAGGGACAGGAACAAAGACAGTCTAAGAGCTTGAACACACCGGTAGAAAAGCAGAAGAGATGAAACAGAACTAATGAACAGAGAATGAGAGATAAAGCCAGTTGGGTAATTTGGAGAAGGATTATGGCTGGCTTTGAATAGCCATGAATAGTATCTAACCTTAACTGAATATTTAAATGTGTCCTATACTTGTTTGTATGCATCAATTATTTAATCATTGCAATAGTACTGCAAAGTAGACACTAATATTATCATTATGATTATGTAGATCAATATATGGAAGCACAAACAGGTTAAGCAATTTACCCAAGCGTAACATTTTGCAATCCAGAGGACTTGAGTATAGGCAGTCTGGTACAGAGCTCTTGTGCAAGACATTTTAAAAGAATGGCTAGATGGAGAGTTGAATAATTTGAAATGCTTTGTTTTTTGTAAACAATGACATATAAAAATTGTTCATTATAATGGAATAACAATATATGGTAAGCATCACACTAAGCACTTTAAGTGCATTATACAATGTTAATCATCTTATATCCTCTAACCTAGGGCACTGAAGACTTTCGAGGCAAAGTAATGAAATTTACCAAAATATAAAGTAGTGTTTTGGGCAAAATATCTGACAAGTTGTATACTGGATCAACGTAAAGATCAAGAGAAGTGAGAAATCAGTTATGAAGGTGTTCAGAAAATCCAGCCAAGAGAAATAAGGATTTAAATTTAGGGTAATGGAAGTAAGAGAAGATAAGAAGAAATTAATATGAAATATTGTCAGAGTAGAATAGATATTGTGTGCCAACTAATCATTATAAGAGGAAAGAGAAAGTGAAAAAATCACTGACAAATCTTAGATTCAGAACCTAGCTAAATGAGAGAATCAGTGATACCACTGAGAACAGAGGGGGCATGGAAATGGAAGGAAAGATGAGAATACTCTATCACGGGCACATTTAAGAATCTGATGAAGCCATTCAGTGGGAGTATTTGACAAGAGCGCTAGGAGTCGGACACGACTGAGCGACTTCCCTTTCACTTTTCACTTTCATGCACTGGAGAAGGAGATGGCAACCCACTCCAATGTTCTTGCTTGGAGAATCCCAGGGACGGTGGAGCCTGGTGGGCTGCCATCTATGGGGTCGCACAGAGCCGGACACGACTGAAGCGACTTAGCAGCAGCAGCAGAGAAACTTTAAGACTGGGGAGATAGTCTGAGGAATCATCTGCATAGAAGGTGTAAGGTTGGAGAAAGGACAGGACAGAGGGAGAGGGCAAGAGAAGCACAAAGGGCCTGCTACTAGTTCCCCAAGCATGGGGAAGTCTTTTCAGTCTGCTTCTTCCCCTTGGGGCTCTCTCTCTTTGTTTCCATCCCCCGCCTTCCTCCTCCTCCTCCGCGTCCTCCACCTCCTCCTCCTCATCCTTCACGCAATGTCTTTGTATATAATAGATACTCCGTTTTGTATGAGTGATGAAATAAAAGAATGAAAAAATGAATGAAGACAGTTAAGAATACCTATATTTGTGAAACTTAGAGAAGAAGAGAAATAACAAGAAATAGAGAATCAGAAATTTTACGGATGGTTATTTAGCCCATAAATTACTATGCTATATAGATCCTTATTCAGAGTAGGCAATGGCACCCCACTCCAGTACTCTTGCCTGGAAAATGCCATGGACGGAGGAGCCTGGTAGGCTGCAGTCCGTGAGGTCGCTAAGGGTTGGACACGACTAAGCTACTTCACTTTCACTTTTCCCTTTCATGCACTGGAGAAGGAAATGGCAACCCACTCCAGTGTTCTTGCCTGGAGAAGCCCAGGGACGGATGAGCCTGGTGGGCTGCCGTCTATGGGGTCGCACAGAGTTGGACACGACTGAAACGGCTTAGCAGCAGCAGCAGCATAGATCCTTATTATAGATGTAAGTTTTCTTCGGCAAGCCATGTGTAAATACATTTCTTATGAATTCAGTCTTATAAACCAAATTTATTAGAAACTTTAATAGCAAGAAGATTGTCATTATTTCTAGAATTAATTGAATACTGTCTCATTAATATTTTGAATAAATGTAGATCTCCATGTAATAGTGATCTTTACAGTTTCACATGTTTAGAAGTTAGCTCTCTTTCCAGGAGAAAGTCACTTTTCTCTTGTAGCATATTTAACAACACTTAATACAAATAGGGGCTTCCCAGGTGTTGCTAGTGGTAAAAAATCCTGCCTGATAATGCAGGAGACATAAGAGATATGGGTTTGATCCCTGTGTCAGGAAGATCCCTTGGAGAAGGAAATGGTACCCCACTCCAGTATTCTTGCCTGGAAAATCCAGTGGACAGAGGAGCCTGGTGGGCTACAGTCCATGGGGTTGCAAAGAGTGAGACACAACTTAAGCTACTGAGCATGCATTCAATATAAATAAAAGGACAGAGAATTCTTCTGTAAATCTCTGTCTCTATTTCTTCTATTTTCTGACTTACGAGAGAGAAGTTTGCTTGTCAGTAACATTGAAAGAGAACTAAAAAAAGTGTATATTACATGTAGACACATATATATAGTTTATACTCACAGTCACACAGGTGAATTTAAGCTATGTTTATATCTCAAATTATATATATAGCTGTAAAATCTGATACATATTTCTCATCTCTCATATATATCAATGCAACATGTATACAAAATTTTTATATATTATAGCTCATATATAAAAATAAGTTAATATGTGTCATGTTGTACATAGTATACACTTCTTCTGACACATTTTATTTCTTTAATATACCATTTGCCCAAATCTCACACCTTTATAAAAAACGCATCTTTCAAAATCTTTCCAAGTATTCTGAGCACAGGTATCATGTGTTTCAGCATAATCTTACTGTTACTTAGGTGTTTTTCCATATTTAGTGTCTAAATCATCACAGGCAGTTCATCACATCCCATGTGCAATATTTTTCCTTCTCAGCCTGTGAGTGTGATCTCAGGAGTAGCTGGCACATCTAAAGAGTCTGATTTCCAAGATTACTTTCAGGAGAGGGAGACAAATTCTGCCAAGATAGACACTGCTCTGCCCCCTTTTCACTCTTAGGTATAAAATGACTTTTTATTTTGTTTTAAATACTCATTGCCCTTAAAAAAACTGGGTCAATATACACAAAAATTTATGAGGATACCATAAACATTTTGGGGGCTATGTTATAGCTTAGAATGAGAAGAAAGAGAAAAGTCACCTCACAAAATTGCTTGTTTACTGAAGGAGAAAACCAAATCTCAGAAGGGATAAGTAATTTTTTTTTCTTAATTTGCAAAGCTTTTGGATAGAAATTTAGATTAGAGTTGAATTCTATCATTTTTCTTAATTTATTTTTCAATTGAAGTATAATTGATTTGCAGAATTGTGTTGGTTTCTGCCAAACATCAACATGAATCAGCCATAAGGATATATATATATATATATGTCCCTTCCCTTTTGACCCTCCCTCCTACCTTCCTCCCCACCCCACCCTTCTAGTTTTCTTTTGCTTTGCTTCCTCAGTGACATACGTATTGAATCCTAGTTTTCAATTGCACTTAAGATGTGAGTTTCATTTTAATGTAAGAAAAACAAACAAAAAAAAAGTCTTCAGTCTAATAGGAAAACTTTGCTCTGTCTTTTGTATTTTGAGTTCGTGCCTGCAGATGATTCTATGTGGCTTAGGAATATAAGTCAGAACATCAGAGGTGTTCTCTACTGAACCTTCTTTATCCAATGTGCTTAATCTACTAGCAGCTGAGCCTTGATGTAATGTTTATCCTCCTTCACACTTGCAAGAGACTTAACCAAAGTTAAGAGCAAAGTTAGACCAAAACCTGTAGTAATTTTATAAATGCCGATGTTTTAATAGTAACTCATATTTTACATCAGAATTTTTGTATTTCTATTGAATTCACACTGCCCCTCCTTTCCCTGTTGGTGATACTAGATTCTCTGCGAAAGGCCATGTTTGGGCAAACAGGCAAAACTTACAATTCACGGAGTGAGCAAGCATCATCATTATTCTGTTTTGTTGTTGCTGAGATTCTAAATCATGAGTTGAAGAAGTTGAAGAAGTCATTTTTTAGCCAACATTAATATGCTCTTTGCTAGATATTGAAGAATTAAGAAGCAGTTCCTGTCCTGATGTAGCATAAGATGCAGCAGGGGAGATTAAAGCTTTCTCATTTTAATAGAAAATAAACAGTGGCATGCAGAACAGAATGCTATGGGAGGAAGATAAGGGCCAGATGATGATACAAACAAATAAGATTTTTCAAACAACCTTCTTACCAAAGAGAGAAGACATTTGGAGATACCCATTCCATGGCAGAGGTTTGCATTTTTTATCTAGATTCCTCATCTAAACCACAGAACATAGATGGTTGAATGACTTTGTTCAGTTCTCCCAAAGATGGTGCATTACTAATAATATTCTAGGTGGTAGTTTATTTCATGTAATGTATGCCTCGGGACACTGGGACTTAATTTCCTTCATGGAAATCTAGTAGACAGCTCAAATATCGCTCTTGGTCATGCTTGGTTTGGTCATTAGAGGGAGACAGTTCAATTTTCCTAACTTTCTGCATGAAGAAAGTCTCAAAATAGCCATGTAAATCAAAAAAAGAAAAAGAGAGATTGATCTGTGGATGTGAGAGTTCAAGTTTTCTTACTTTATTACAGTCAGATAAAAAGAAAATTATGAACATGAAATCCTAGATGTTAGCTGTCTGGAGTGTAAACCTAAGGTGTCTGTGCATAGATGAGAAAAATGCAACTATCATGTTCCATCATATCCTCTCTAGCAATTTGACTCTTAAGCTGAAATAAGTTCCTTGAATACATTAAATTTGGCACCACACAATGTACTATCTAATGCCTGTTTTAAAAACAGCAAGAATTTAGCATTTTTTCACACTCTATTGAAGCTAAACTGTTGACCAGTTCATTTCCCTGCCAACCAAATTGCCCAATGACCTTTGTTTAGGTGGGTTGAAATAACTATTTCTTGATCGTTGACTTTTAGCAGCAGATCCATCTGCTCCAGAGACTTTGACTCTCTGTGCTTGGCTGAACATTAGGGTCAGTTCTTTTGCTTGTAGATCACTTGTGCTGGGCTTCTCTGTGTACAAATGCTACATCTTGAATGCAGACTGTCTTCTGGTGGCCACAGCCCCTTAGTCTGGTTTCCTGGATGACTACTCTTTGTATACTCTTTGTATACAAAGGATGTATACTCTTTGTTGAATTCTGTCCCTAACTTCTTGAATAGGAATAAGTTCACTTACCCAAGTTCTCCATATCTCGTTCATGGGAAACTTTTCATGCATCCTTGACTTTGATAAATTCTTAGCGTTCAAGCTGATGCCAGTGCAATGTTATTGTTCAGTTGTTCAGTCGTGTCCAACTCTTTGTGACCCCATAAACTGTAGCATACCAGGCTTTGCTGTCCTTCCCTGTCTGTTGGAGTTTGCTCAAACTCATGTCCATTGAGTCAATGATGCCATCCAACCACCTCATCCTCTGTCACCCCCTTCTCCTCCTGCCCTCAATCTTTCTCGGTATTGTCATATTTTCCAAAGAGTCGGCTTTTCTAACACCAGAGGCCTCTTTGTATAATCCCAGTGAAGATCCAATCAACTAAACCTTTATAGTTAGCCAGCTACTTTGATCTAAGATGAGGCATGAGGGAGTGGGATTCCCAGCCATGCCTTCTATGAAGAGATCCTTCCAGGGGTTGCCTCTTTACAATATTTTGTCTACTCCAACTGAAACTTCTTTTTGTAACCACTATCTCTTTGAAGAGGTCAAAAGTAATAATACTGGTCTTAAAAATTATTATTTTTAATCTCCATGAAAAAATATAGAAACATTTTCCCTATTCAGTTCAGTTCAGTCACTCAGTTGTGTCCGACTCTTTGCGACCCCATGAATCGCAGCACGCCAGGCCTCCCTGTCCATCACCAACTCCTGGAGTTCACTCAGATTCACATCCATCGAGTCAGTGATGCCATCCAGCCATCTCATCCTCCATCGTCCCCTTCTCCTCCTGCCCCCAGTCCCTCCCAGCATCAGAGTCTTCTCCAATGAGTCAACTCTTCACATGAGGTGGCCAAAGTACTGGAGTTTCAGCTTTAGCATCATTCCCTGCAAAGAAATCCCAGGGCTGGTCTCCTTCAGAATGGACTGGTTGGATCTCCTTGCAGTCCAAGGGACTCTCAAGAGTCTTCTCCAACACCACAGTTCAAAAGGATCAATTCTTCGGTGCTCAGTCTTCTTCACAGTCCAACTCTCACATGCATACACGACCACAGGAAAAACCATAGCCTTGACTAGACGGACCTTAGTCGGCAAAGAAATGTCTCTGCTTTTGAATATGCTATCTAGGTTGCTCATAACTTTTCTTCCAAGGAGTAAGCATCTTTTAATTTCATGGCTGCAGTCACCATCTGCAGTGATTTTGGAGCCCCAAAAAATAAAGTCTGACACTGTTTCCACTGTTCTCTCATCTATTTCCTATGAAGTGATGGGACCGGATGCCATGATCTTCGTTTTCTGAATGTTGAGCTTTAAGCCAACTTTTTCACTCTCCTCTTTCACTTTCATCAAGAGGCTTTTTAGCTCCTCTTCACTTTCTGCCATAAGGGTGGTGTCATCTGCATATCTGAGGTGATTGATATTTCTCCCGGCAATCTTGATTCCAGCTTGTGTTTCTTCCAGTCCACCATTTCTCATGATGTACTCTGCATATAAGTTAAATAATCAGGGTGACAATATACAGCCTTGATGTACTCCTTTTCCTATTTGGAACCAGTCTGTTGTTCCATGTCCAGTTCCAACTGTTGCTTCCTGGCCTGCATACAGATATTGCTGTACAAATTACCTCATTGTAAATGTGCATCATTGTTTGATAAAGGGAATTCATCGAAATAGATTCAGTTATACTAGGATCATGGGCTTCCCTCATAGCTCAGTCAGTAAAGAATCTGCCTGCAATGCAGGAGACTGAGGCCCGATCCCTTGATTGGAAAGATCCCTTGAAGAAGGAAATTGCAACCAACTCCAGTATCCTTGCCTGGGAAATCCCATGGAAAGAGGAGCCTTGTGGGCCATGGAGTCCCAACGGGTGGGATACAAATGAGCAACTAGCACTTTCATTTTTTTTAGGGCTTTGGGGCCCAGAGGTTCTGGCAGCCAGTTCTCCTGCATTGAGAAGATAGTCTCAGGCAAGAGAAACTAGAGAAAAGAGATCACAGACGTTGAGAGATACTTGTTGAGTTTACATTTCCGCTTGTTCCACCCCATCTCTGTGACTCCTGTGATTCGGTCATGCACAGCAGTGTATTCCCCTTATTTATTAAGCCAGTATGAGATAGATTTCTATGGTTTGCCACCTAACTGGCCTGAATAAAGTACAGTCCTTCACAGATGAATGTGCACCTATCACTCTATCGGTGCAGTCAGTTTTTAAGATCAGTTGGTAAATAAGAAAATATGCAACTTAAAAAGGAGTAAGATTTTATGAAAAGTAAGGAGTCATATATAAGAAAGATGAACTGTAGAAATGCTTTAAACACACACACACACCCAGCCTGTTCTAGACCAAATGCTAGCTCATCCACTAAGAATACACAGCTCTAAAGGAGAATCTTGTACTAACTCTACAGTAGAGGAATGGAGTGATCAAACTGTGGAGTCAGTCAGATCAGACTTAGGTCCTGGTATTGTCTTTTATTAGCTAAGCAATTTAAAATACCTTTTACAACTTTGCTCTTAGTAGTGCTTATTTTATAATATGCCTGTGAAGATTGTATCCATGCATGTGTAGTACTTAGCAAAGAGCCTGTCTCAAAATACAGTGAACACTAAATAAGAATTAGCATGCATTAGTAGCATAAAGCTAGAGGTTATTTCTATTCAAAATCTGGTATTTTATAAAGTAACACTTTGTGATTATAGGTAAGGGTTTTTGTCATCCCTTTGTATCTTCCAAAAAAGATATATTTCAGCTATCTCTTTCTCCTTCAACATGATTCATGATTTAAAATGATTTTTTAAAGTGAATAATAAGCAGACAGTAACCTTGATGAACTGGAGTTAATGGGGACAAAGAAAAACTTTAGTTAATTACAGTCCTTGGGAAATTGGTAATAAGTAGGTTAAACAGTGATGGAATGGATAGTAAAACACGATGTTGGATGATGAATTGATTTAATCATAGTTGTTTTCTAATTAAAAATCAATTACTATAGAACAGGATGGAAGAAATGTTGCCTTTGCAGATATGGCAATGTTAAAAACAGTGAATTTAAGTAGTTCTATAAAGCACTTATTCATGATCTTTTCTTCCTGATTCATTTTTTTACCTTAGGATTGATTACCTCAGAAAATTTCCCTGACATAAGCTTTTGTATGCTGACAAAAGGGAGGTGAAGCAAAGCATCTCGATTAGCTACAACGTAGACCAATGATTCATAGGGTTTACTAGAGCAAAGAGAACACATTGCAAGCACTTAGAAGATGCCTTCTAAGACAAGATGCAGTAGGAAGTCCACTTTGCTTTTAATCATATTTTCAGACTTAAATTCTCAGCATAACTTCAGGTCCCATTAAGTAAACTCTTTGTAAATTATTTTTTTCCTTGACATAGTTCAACAAAGAACAGTGTTACTCCCCCCACCCCTTTTTTTGTCTGGGAAATCTCTGAGAACATGGGATTTTATAGATTCTGACTCTAGCTGGTCTTCTCATTATACTTTATATGATTGCTTTATCCAGAAGAAAAATGCAAGAACTTAATTTCAATGTGTGTATATGGTGTGGTTAAGTTTGTTTTAAATCTTTCAAAAGAGAGTAGATTTTTTAAACAAATCCTAAATAGTGCCTTTTTTAGCAAGAGAATCATATTTCAAGCTTTTGAGAAGTCTCTTCAAGACTGACTTCTTGTGGCCTTTGAGGATAAAAGATGTTTCAAATCGAGTGACTCAGCCAGACTGAAGGATGGTTCTGGTGTTGCTCAGACAGCTTTTTGTTTCCAAAGCAACAAAAGACTTTTCATATTTATTAGAGCTATTTGGTAGAGTGCATAGGAATAGAATAATTAAAATTAATGATCTCACTTGGCCTTTTATGTGCTCACTCTTCAAGATTTACATGCACACGTATACACACACAGTAACAAGGAATCTTTTTTAAAGTTTTAATGACTAAACTTCTTTTCAATATTTGATACATTTATGTTGATAATAAACAAAGCATTCGTAATACATAGAGCTATCACTTAACTAAAAAACACATGAACCTCAGTGCCAAGCTAGGGTTGGAAACCGACCCCCACTCTGACTCGTAAGGTATGATATGAGGCAAGACACCTAGATTGTCTGTGCCACAATTTTCTCTCATCTGTAAATGGAGGTGATAAGGCCCAGGAACATTGTTGTGAATGGCAGCCTACACCAGTATGCTTGCCTAGAGAATTCCTTGGACAGAGAACCCTGGCAGGCTGCAGTCCATGGGGCTACAAAGATTTGGACACAACTGAGCAACTAACACATTGTTGTGAGAGTTAAATGAAGTTGTAAAGGGAAAGTATTTAGTCTTCTATTTGATGCATAGAATATGCTCAGTAAAAGGTAGTTAGGTTGGTGGTTGGCGATGCTAATAGTGATTATTTTCTTTCCATATTAGCCTCTCCTAGAGAAAGTGATCATGAACCTCATTCTCACTTATAATCACACTTCTGAGCTGGTGTACAAAACACATGAACAGCTGCTTCTGTGCATTTAGTATCCTCTGCTGTGCTCAGTTGCTTCAGCTGTGTCCAACTCTTTGTGACCGCATGGACTGTAGCCTGTCCGTGGGATTCTCCAGGCAAGACACTGGAGTGTGTTGCCAGTTCCTTCTCCAGGGGCATCTTCCCAACCTACTGGGCTTTTCAAAGAAATTCCTTTTGTAAGCAGCACATGATAGAAATAACTTCCCTCATTTGATGGCTCAGTCTGTTAAGAGTTTCATAATTTAGTCTCTCTCTCTTTTTTTTTTAACCTGTGTGTTAAGGTAACTAAAAATTAATCCTTTTAGAGCATATTAGATTTTCTATTATAAAATTTTGTATTCAAGTAAGAAGTTGTCAAAATATATGTTTGATCCTAATCAGTTAACTGACATGGGTATAGAGAATTTCATCTAGTGATATTTCATAATTGTGATTCTTAACTTTAGGAAGAATATTCTGAAAAATAACAAAACTATAAAATGGGAGGTATTTTGTCTTGCTTATATGTGGAATATCAAATAAAAAAATTGTTGGTTGTGTGTCTAAATCCTAAGGGTTGTACAAATATTTAGAATAACTTAATTACAATCATTTTACTGCAATGTTATGTTTATATATAATAAAGGTAACATGTAGATAGATTTTGGAAAATGACATAAGTGTACAGTGTCTGTCCTGTTTTATTACTTCCAGAATTCAGCAACGTGAGGAGAGATGGGGTAAACATTTGCAGATATAGAAACAATAAGTGATTTTTTATATTTGTTTTAATGTTTGAGAAGCATGTTCATTGCCAACTAAATATTCACCATCATAAAAAGGTATCAGAACTGCTCACTATTTTTGCTGTTGCTATTGCAAACTACCATATTTCAGCAAGATAAATTTAGTTATTAAATGCAGATCACAGAATTCTGCTCATGCTAAAGTAAGAATAAAATTGTGTTAATTTTGTTTTTGTTTTTTCTTTGTTTTTAAATTTTGGCTTTTAGTTTTTTTATTTTTAATATCATACTATGTGTAAATTTGTTTCTTCCTTTTAGTTTGAATCTCAGACCAGACAAGTGAGTTAACATTTTTCCTGTTCAGAAAACTGCTGGTTCCTAGACGGCCAGCAGAGGGCAGCAAATCCTATATATTAACACATCCTGATCAGTGACTTGGCCACATGATGAGCAAGGATGGAAAACAACATTCAGTTTGATTTGGTTTGAGCAGGATGTATGTAGCAGATGACAGTTTTTTGGACACAATGTTTAAGAGTAAACTGATAGGGTCTTAGAACCTCAGAACACTAGCTAACTTTATTGTTTAACACAAACTGAGCAGCTGCTTGAGTTTATGAAAAATAAGGCCACCAAACCTGTTGTTGTTTTTTTTTTTTCCCAGATTTTATTTATTTAATTTAAATTTATTTATTTTAATTGGAGGCTAATTATTTTGTTTTAAATGAACATCCCTGGTGGCTTAGATGGTAAAGAATCTGCCCACAATGTGGGAGACCTGGGTTTAATCCCTGGGTCAGGAAGATCCCCTCCAATAGGAAATGGCAACCCACTCCATTATGCTTGCCTGGAGAATTCTGTGGACAGAGGAGCCTGGTAGGCTACAATCTGTGGAGTCACAAAGAGTCAGACACGACTGACTAACACTTTTTAAAAATTTTTATTTATTTATTTTAATTGGAGGCTAATTACTTTACAATATTGTAGTGGTTTTTGCCATACATTGACATGAAGGAAATCTATTGAGTAGTCAATAACCTCAGATATGCAGATGATACCACCCTTATGGCAGAAAGTGAAGAACTAAAGAGCCTCTTGATGAAAGTGAAAGAAGAGAGTGAAAAAGTTGGCTTAAAGCTCAACAGTCAGAAAACTAAGATCATGGCATCCAGTCCCATCACTTCATGGCAAATAGATGCGGAAACAGTGGCTGACTTTATTTTTTTGGGCTCCAAATTCACTGCAGATGGTGACTGCAGCCATGAAATTAAAAGACACTTACTCCTTGGAAGTAAAGTTATGACCAACCTAAACAGCATATTGAAAAGCAGAGATATTACTTTGCCAACAAAGGTCCATCTAGTCAAGGCTATGGTTTTTCCATTAGTCGTGTATGGAGGTGAGAGTTAGACCATAAAGAAAGCTGAGTGCTGAAGAATTGATGCTTTTGAAGTGTGGTGTTGGAGAAGACTCTTGAGAGTCCCTCAGACTGCAAGGAGATCCAACCAGTCCATCCTAAAGGAGATCAGTCCTGAATATTCATTGGAAGGACTGATGTTGAAGCTGAAATTCCAATACTTTGGCCACCTGGTGTGAAGAGTTGACTCATTTGAAAAGACCCTGATGCTGGGAAAGATTAAAGGCAGGAGAATAAGGGGTCATCAGAGGATGAGATGGCTGGATGGCATCACCGACTCAATGGACAGGAGTTTGGGTAAACTCTGGGAGTCGATGATGGACAGGGAGGCCTGGCGTGCTGCGGTTCATGGGGTCGCACAGTCAGACACGACTGAGTGACTGAACTGAACTGAACTGAAACAGTCTAAGATTTAAATTGAGCAATAGATTAAGAAGGATTAGTATGATATAAAGAAACCCTGTGTATCTGGATGGGACAGCATGAGTGATGATGGGTAGCTGTGACACTTTCCTTTTTTGGCTTCTGTACTCTTCATGTTCTTTGCCATCATCTGTCTCCCTGTCACAGACATTAACCAGCCTAATGCCTTTCATCTTGCTCTTTAGCAAAGCTAAATGGGAGAATCAAAACACTCGTATATTAGTTTGCTTTGTGAAGATAGCAAGACCCACCAGCAAAGTTTCGTTGGCAAAGCTGGCAGTATTTTTTTTTTTTTTCAATTGACGTATACATAGAATACAAGTATATTAGTTCCAGGTATATATCATAGTGACTCAATATTTATATACATTTTGAAATGGTCACCATATAAAGTTATTAAATAGTATTGACTATATTCTTTATGCTATACATTATTACCCCCATGACTTATGGGTAGTATTGTTTTGATAGAGAAAAAATCCATTATTGCATTCAATGTGCTATGTAATAAATAGTGTACTAGCTACTTCTACACCTCTGACCTAGAAAAATGTTCATTATCTCAAAAAAGTTAGTTAACAGTGGAAGTAAGAGCCGATAAAGCTAATGGCCACAGGGGATGAAACTATTTTCTTCTGTCATTGGTATCAATGAGGACATTGTGTTTTTAGAGCTGAAAAGCAAATAAAACCATTCTTAGGAGTACTCTTTTTTATTAGCCCATTCATCGGACCATGGGGGTAACAGAAAGTATGATTATTAGATAATTGTTTTGCAAACAGAGACCTTCTTTCCAGCTCTTCATCTGGTAGGAGGTCCTTATTCCTGCTGGGATATTTTGGAGGCAAAGAACAACAGGATGTTTTTCTCTCCAGCAACAGCCTCTATTAACCTCCTGATGTTTGGCTCAGAGAGTTGTAATTATGATCCTGCTGACATCAGCCACCCATCTAAAATAAAGTAGCACTATTTTGGTTCTAGCAATGAAAGGCTGAAGTCTTGGAGATTTGTCCCTGATAATGTAAGTGTGTGAGGATGTAGTGTAAGGAAACATGCTCTCTTCCTAGCTGTCGAGTGCGGTACTCAACAAGTAACTGAACAGTTTCTGCTGTGGCCTTAAATGCATTAGTCATTTTAGAGACACAGAGAAGTATTAGGAACATCACTTGCCCTTCGGAAGCTTATAACCTTATTATACGGAAGAGGTTTATACAAAGACAGAAATACAACCCAACTTAAATGCTAGGTTGAAAAGACTTCTGTCAGAGAGGAAATGTGATTTAGACATTAAATGCTTCTGCTTGATGTCTAGGAGAGGAGAGAAAATTCCTTGGGCAAAGATACATATTGGAAAACATTCTAACTTGTTGCCTATTATAATTTACATATCTCACTCACGTTGATTAAATAAAAATACTCATCACTCTATACATGTTCTGGGATTCTGATGCATAAACTCTTCTGCTTTTCTCCTTTTGTAAATAAGGCAATCAGGATGCTAGGAGATTAAGTGATGAATCTAGGGCCAAAAGTATTAGGAGTTAGGGATAGTCTTCAAATACTCATTCCTTGAATTTTTTTCTCTTGCCCAACCCAGAGCTGTGGGAGCCATTTAGCAAACCTTCAATAATAACAATAGTTTCAGCAAATATCAACTAAAATGCTTTATGTCATTTTGACTGATTTTAAGCCTTTCATGCTGTTCTGCTGCTGCTGCCGCCCACCAGGCTCCCCCGTCCCTGGGATTCTCCAGGCAAGAACACTGGAGTGGGTTGCCATTTCCTTCTCCAATGCATGAAAGTGAAAAGCGAAAGTGAAGTCACTCAGTTGTGTCCGACTCCTAGTGACCCCATGGACTGCAGCCCACCAGGCCCCTCCATCCATGGGATTTGCCAGGCAAGAGTACTGGAGTGGGGTGCCATAGCCTTTCATACTAAGGATGAAATGTTAAAGAAAATTCAGAGAATGACACAAGCAAACTAGTTTCTCCATGCACTGTGACCATGCTAAAATGAAATGAGGTAACTATCAAATCTGAAATGGAGAGATTCCAAGCAATGCCTCTGCAGTGGGTCTTCTCTGCTGATGCTAAAACCATCCCAGTGCCACCGGATCTGCAAGCTTTTCTAGGATAGGGATCAACTCAGTTTAGTCGCTCAGTCGTGTCCTACTTGTTGCGACGCCATGAACCGCAGCACGCCAGGCCTCCCTGTCCATCACCAACTCTTGGAATTCACCCAAACCCATGTCTATTGAGTCAGTTATGCCATCCAACCATCTCAGTCTCTGTTGTCCCCTTCTCCTCCTGCCCTCAATCTTTCCCAGCATCAGGGTCTTTTCTAGTGAGTCAGCTCTTCGCATCAGGTGGCCAAAGTATTGGAGTTCCAGCTTCAACATCAATCCTTCCAATGAACACCCAGGACTCATCTCCTTTAGGATGGACTGGTTGGATCTCCTTGCAGTCCAGGGGAGTTTCAAGAGTCTTCTCCAACATCACAGTTTAAAAGCATCAATTCTTTGGTGCTCAGCTTTCTTTATAGTCCAACTCTCACATCCATACATGACTACTGGAAAAACCATAGCCTTGACTAGACAGACCTTTGTTGGCAAAGTAATGTCTCTGCTTTTTAACATGCTGTCTAGGTTGGTCATATCTTAACTTCCAAGGGGTAAGCATCTTTTAATTTCATGGCTGCAGTCACCATCTGCAGTGATATTGGAGCCCCCCAAAAAATAAAGTCAGCCACTGTTTTCACTGTTTCCCCATCTATTTGCCATGAAGTGATGGGACTGGATGCCATGATCTTAGTTTTCTGAATGTTGAGCTTTAAGCCAACTTTTTTGCTCTCCTCTTTCACTTTCATCAAGAGGCTCTTTAGTTCTTCACTTTCTGCCATAAGGATAGGGATAATGTATTATAAAATTCTTAATGCCTTATATAATATAATTTCTTACTGAAAGGAAAGGGTTGACCTGCCCAACACTCATCATGTGCTGGCTGGCCTTTCAGGAAAGGAGTTGACCTCCCTGCAAAACTGCAGAATACTGGCTATGGCTTGTGCTTAAGATAGTTAAGGTCGAGGATAAGACTTGGACTCCAGTTTCCATCACTTGAGAACAGGAAGGGGAATAGAGTGAATCTAGTTCTAATTCTGTAGATGGACCTCACCAGAAAAATAATGGTCCTCTTTAAATTTCAGTGGAGGGAGGCTATGGTTCAGTGCTTTTAGGAAATCAAACCTGGTTAACTACAATATCATGCCAGACTGGGGATGGCTGCTTTGCCACTCCAGAGTACTCATTTGGTCATTCTGTTGCTGGCATGCTGTGTCTCACGGGTGGCCCCCTGCCCAAGCTGTGAATGCTGAGCTGGCAAGAGAGGGTTAGAGACATGTTATTAGCACATTGTATTGTTATTGAGTCCTGGTTCCTAAATCCAATAGGGGAAGATCAGGGCTTCCCTATGATGTAGCTTAAAAGTCCCCACAACTGAAGGAGACCCTATCCTAGAGTCTGAAGTCCAGCTCTGTCAAATTTCCATGTTCTGCTATGCCAAAATGTGTAGGAGCAAGGAAGGACTCACATTCTGCTACTGACCCTCCCTGAATAAGTTTCTCCCTGTGAATTCTGCTCTAGAGCAACTGAACAGAGTTTAGATGGTCAAAGTAAATGACGAAATGTCTATTTGGGGCCTTCATATCTTGGCTACTTGCATGATAAATTCTCAACTCAGGATCTGTAAAATAGTGGGCTAACAGGATTTTTTTTTTTAAATAAAACTTATTTAAAGATTTGTTTTAAGTCTGTGCTATATGATCGCGGCAGACGTTCATTATTCTTAAAGTAGATTTACTATTTTCTCCCTTTTCTATGCTAGAAATAATTTATTTTGAAGTTATTTTGAAAGTCTGAGAAAATGGTTTATACTACTTGGTTACTGGAGTCTTGGGACTATAAATGGGGGTTTTATGTCATATTAACATAGCACTTAAAAAGTGAATAGCATGGTAAAGAGAAAAGTACTGAACACAATGATCATAAAAATAAATGTTAGGAATCTATATTTCTTGCTTGCAGACATTTTATAAGCACACCAACCAGGCATCCATTTCATTCTTAAGGTGAGATCTTCAAAGACAGAAGGTTTAGGAACAGAATTTAAAGTCCAAAGTTGGAGATGCCATGAGTTAAAGTCAATTCTCTTTGTGATTAAAAATTCTAAGAACTTATCTATGGCACCTGGAGCTTTGTTAATGATTTGTATGTTGTGTGACTTTATTATACACTGTTGAGAAAATACTGTAAAATGTTATAGACAGGCAGCCAGTTGCATTTAGGAACCAAACAATCTGATAAGGATAGTGTGGAGCAGTGTGGTTTTCCAAATGAAGGGGTAAGAGGACCTCAGGACTCACTTGAGAAAAAGGAAGCTAGAAACCCCATGGTTTGGGGATAAAAGAGTGTAGGAATTGTTTTAAATAAATCAGTTCTTTTTTTTTTTTTTTTTTGAGTCTTATACCTATTGAAAAAGAACTTGCTCTATAAAAACTCTATAAGCAATGAACAGTTTATTTCAGAATGAGGCTCTGGGGAGTAATCTTAGAAGAAACACATCTTGCATTTGTAGAGAAATCCGAGGGGATAGTATTCATGGAGCATTATACCAGTGCAGGCAAAAAAATGACAACCAATGCAAACTCACCAAACAATTCAAAAGGAAATGCTTGATTACTGAATAATTTTTTCTCCCCTGCTTCCTGCTCTTTCCCCAGTGCACAAATCCATCCTTCTGTGTTACAGATTGGTAGCTCTTTTTCTCTCACCCTTTTCATTCTCTGTTCCTATACGATTGTTTTCTAGTTCCCACCCTACTACACAGCTAAGCAAAGCAAAAACTGAATTCACTGCAGGTCCTGAAGGTTTCTTAAGTTACAAGTCAGGCCTTTTATATCATGCAATCTCTGTCACATCCTTTGCGAATAATAATGCATGTTATAGTCTAACTCAAGGTTTAACTATGGTGCAGCAGCACATATGGAGATCAGTTGTAAGGTGTCAGGTATTTGAAAGATTAGCTGTCTTATAAATTATAGTGGATTCAAGGTTATCCCTATAATAATGTCATGTTCACTGACTTGTGTTTGCTTTTCAGAGTGAGAGAGGAAGGGCTGGAATTATAACTAAGTGAGAGTACTGAGCTTAATTTTAATCTTATGCAGTGGCCAGGAGCAGAGCACGTGTGTGACCTTTATCCATGGAATGGGTTAAGACAGGGCAACTGTCATCCTGGATATCCTGCTCTCTTGGTTTGATGACATACAGGCCTATATTCCTTTGTCTAAGTCCTATGGGTCCCCTTCTTGCCCTTCTTGATTTCTCTAGCTTTTTTTTTTTAATTTTTGTATTTCAGATCTTCCTCTACATGAATAGGATAAAGATAGTGGAAGCAAGCAATTTCTTTCTATCCTTCTTATTCTTATTCTTATCAGCTCACAAGTCAGCTCATAAAAGGCTTGACAATAACTGTAGAAAGACATTGCATGGTTAGGTTTTCGAGCAACTTCACAAAGAAGATAATAAAATTTGCAAGATATGTTGGTAAAATTGCATTCGCAAGAGGTGCTTCTTATATAGGCAGGATGGTGTGTTAACTAATGAAAGTGGTGAGCAGTAGGGCTCAGAAAATAAATGTGTATCTCCTTTCACTGAAGAGTACAAACCTTCTTCAGTTTCAGAGTAGTGATGGGAAAGGTCAGAGGGAAAATGGAGACACTGAGATAAAGCTACTGAATAGTCTACATGATGTCATTGTTTTGGTGGGTCAGAAAGTTGGTCAGGTTAAGAAATGGTGATAGCCATATTAAATGTCCACAGAAGGTATTGTATTGTATCACAGAAGTATATTTTTGATGGAATTTTTCCTATTATTATTATAGAGGTATGTATATTTTTCTAGGCAATCTGAACACTCATATCTTTTAAGTAAATTCACTGTAGGATATTGAGATTTCTATTCCTCTGGCATCTTGCAAGTATTGAACCACTGCAGAAGTAGACAGTGGTGATCAAAAGGGCCATAAGAGTTACAAATGAAAAGAGAATTCAAACAAGCCAACATGATGATTTACTATGTTCAGGAGGTCCTACAGGCAAATCCTTTTATTGAACTCTGTAATTGGGGGATATCCTGTGGTGTGAGAGCTCCTATTCAAATTCAGTCTTTTTTTTTTTTTTCCATAGAAAGGGGCAGAAAGAAGGAACAGTTCTGTTTCTGCTGTTTCTTAGATTTGCCCTTTCGAATTGCTGGGATGTGATTTTGGTCTGTAAGCTGACCATGAAGGATGACACATTTGACCAAGGTCAAAGAGATTTGAATATTTCATATCCCTGCATGTGTAACCTCACAGCAGAATGACTAAGATTCAATTTAATTAGGAGTTTGTTATTATGAGTTGGAAATGGTGGTATGTTTTCTGTAGATATATACTATAGAGAAGTGTAAGCCCCAAATCTGAAAGCTTCCGTGATTAGAATGTTCTTGTTGCTCTCCTCCTTGTCTCCTCTTCCTCCTACTTCTTTCTGTAGATGCTCCCCATTTAAAGATTAAGATATTTTCCTGATTTCCTCATACTCATTATACCCCACCTGCTGGGTCTGCTTTTTTCCAGAAGATGAGGATTTCAGGCTTTCCCCAATAATGGGAACTTAACAAAGCAGAATTGTCCTTTAAGAGTTAAGCTTTAAAATCCAGTTAAAAGCAGAGCAATATTGTCACAGTTTAGAGACAACCAGGCACCAAACTTGTTAAGACTTACCTGTACTCTGCTTAAAGGTGTTTAATATACATTACTGAGGGGCTGTACTAGACAGTGGGGAGGTAGATCAGTCGTGGACTCATGGGAAGAGGCAGGCATTAGCTGCAGTCACCCGTAGGCAGGAGCACACTGTTCGAGATTACAGCATCTGTCTGGTCCAGGTGGTGATGATGACTGTAGAATGGACTAACAAAGTATAAACTTTCTTTACATGATTCATAGGTTTACTGGCATTGGGTCACACACTTCACTTACTCTGACCTCATACTCACCAGGGAGACTTCTTATCACTATTTAGGTTTTTGTGAAGCTTACTTACCAAGAAATAATATATTGACTACAGAATTTCACCTGTCCAGTGCCTTTGGCAGTTACGGATTAAAGCTTTCATATTAAATAAACAAGGTGAGATCCAGGTTCAAATTTGACATTCTTCAGAGTTGCCTATAGGGGCAGTCAGTACATGTTGAAGAGAGGACCCTTGTGTCTTTCACCTCAACAAGAATAATTCTTCTGCAACATAGAGAAATTTGGCATTCTGGTTTTAAACTCAAACCACTTAAGTTCAGTTAATGTAAGACTATTCCTAAGTTGGATTTAGGTCATGAATAGGTAAAATCAGGTTTGTTAGTATTAGAGACTAAGGTATATTGACTTCAGACTGTTGTACACCCAGAAGGCTCATGTCACCCTGTCTGCTGTTACTTGTCTAAGCAACACATTCTCCTCGGGGTTGCTCATACTCTGTTGCTTCTATTACTCAGAAATACTGCTCAGAACCACTTAGAATGAATCCATTTATTTAAATAATCTATTTTCCGTACTATTGGATTGTTATGCTGCACAATATTCAAGTAACGAATGATGTTTTGAATGAGGTTTAGTTCTCAAGCTATTGCTTCTAGTGAATCAGATGCATTTCCAGAAAATCAGATAAGGATTTGAAATTCCTGAAGCTGAATGAAAGATAGAAAGAAACTTTCCATAATGTTAACATACATATGATTGCCTTTAAGTGGAAAAACAATCTTGTAGAGAAAAATAGATGAAATTCCTAGTTAAGTTTGAGAAAACTGAGGCTTACCCAAGCTAGATGATTGTTCCAAGGTTTGAAGCTATTTTTTTCTGATTTCAAAGATTTGTCTGTTCTTTTCTTTTAGCTCTAGATAGATTAATTCAGGTGTGTGCACGTGAGATGATGGAGGTGGGCAAATTCAGGAGCAGAGTAAAGATACAGTTAATAGGTGAAAAACTTTGGTAGGACTGTAAGTATCTATTGAGTGAATGCCTCAGGCATGTGATCTTGGATAAGCAGCCCTCCATTTTTCTTTTCTTTTCTTTTTTTTTTTTACTTTCCAGTAATGCTTATCTTGAAGAGATCTCTAGTCTTTCCCATTCTGTTCTTTTCCTCTATTTCTTTGCATTGATCACTGAGGAAGGCTTTCTTATCTCTCCTTGCTATTCTTTGGAACTCTGCATTCAGATGCTTACATCTTTTCTTTTCTCTTTTGCTTTTCCCTTCTCTTCTTTTCACAGCTATTTGTAAGGACTGCTCAGACAGCCATTTTGCTTTTTTGCATTTCTTTTCCATGGGGATGGTCTTGATTCCTGTCTCCTGTACAATGTCAAAACCTCCTTCCATAGTTCATCAGGCACTCTGTCTATCAGACCTAGTCCCTTAAATCTATTTCTCATTTCCACTGTATAATCATAAGATATTTGATTTGATTGTTCAAGGGAACATTTCATGCAAAAATGGGCTCAATAAAGGACAGAAATGGTATGGACCTAACAGAAGCAGAAGATATTAAGAAGAGGTGGCAAGAATACACAGAAGAAGTGTACAAAAAAGATCTTCACCACCTAGATAATCATGATGGTGTGATCATTCACCTGGAGCCAGACATCCTGGAATGTGAAGTCAAGTGGGCCTTAGGAAGCATCACTACAAACAAAGCTAGTGGAGGTGATGAAATTCCAGTTGAGCTATTTCAAATCCTGAAAGATGATGCTGTGAAAGATGATGCACTCAATATGCCAGCAAATTTGGAAAACTCAGCAGGGGCCACAGGACTGGAAAACATCAGTTTTCATTCCAATCCCAAAGAAAGGCAATGCCAGAGAATGTTCAAACTACTGCACAGTTGCACTCATCTCACACACTAGTAAAGTAATGCTCAAAATTCTCCAAGCCAGGCTTCAGCAATACATGAACCGTGAACTTCCAGGTGTTTATGCTGGTTTTAGAAAAGGCAGAGGAACCAGAGATCAAATTGCCAACATCCGTTGGATCATCGAAAAAGCAAGTGATTTCCAGAAAAACATCTATTTCTGCTTTATTGACTATGCCAAAGCCTTTGACTGTGTGGATCACAATAAACTGTGGAAAATTCTGAAAGAGATGGGCATACCAGACCACCTGACCTGCCTCTTGAGAAACCTGTATGCAGGTCAGGAAGCAACAGTTAGAACTGGACATGGAACAACAGACTGGTTCCAAATAGGAAAAGGAGTACGTCAAGGCTGTATATTGTCACCCTGCTTATTTAACTTATATGCAGAGTACATCATGAGAAATGCTGGGCTGGAAGAAGCACAGCTGGAATCAAGATTGCCGGGAGAACTATCAATAACCTCAGATATGCAGATAACACTACCCTTATGGCAGAAAGTGAAGAGAAACTAAAAAGCCTCTTGATGAAAGTGAAAGAGGAGAGTGAAAAAGTTGGCTTAAAGCTCAACATTCAGAAAATGAAGATCATGGCATCTGGTCCCATCACTTCATGGGAAATAGATGGGGAAACAGTGGAAACAGTGTCAGACTTTATTTTTGAGCTCCAAAATCACTGCAGATGGTGATTGCAGCCATGAAATTAAAAGACACTTACTCCTTGGAAGAAAAGTTATGACCAACCTAGATAGCATTTTAAAATGCAAAGACATTACTTTGCCAGCAAAGGTCCGTCTAGTCAAGGCTATGGTTTTTCCAGTGGTCATGTATGGATGTGAGAGTTGGACTGTGAAGAAAGCTGAGCACTGAAGAATGGATACTTTTGAACTGTGGTGTTGGAGAAGACTCTTGAGACTCCCTTAGACTGCAAGGAGATCCAACCAGTCCATTCTGAAGGAGATCAGCCCTGGGTGTTCTTTGGAAGGAATGATGCTAAAGCTGAAACTCCAGTCCTTTGGCCACCTCATGCAAAGAGTTGACTCATTGGAAAAAACTCTGATGTTGGGAGGGATTGTGGGCAGGAGGAGAAGGGGACCAGAGGGGGCGAGATGGCTGGATGGCATCACCGACTTGATGGATATGTTTGCATAAACTCCAGGAGTTGAGTTGGTGATGGACAGTGAGACCTGGCGTGCTGCGATTCATGGGGTCACAAATAGTTGGACATGACTGAGCGACTGAACTGAACTGAATGCTTATCCTACAGCAAAAAAAAAAAAAAAAAAAAGTAAACAAGTCACAAGCATGTTAGTGCTTAGTCAGTGTAATGTTCTATGACAAAATGGTTGGTAAACAGTGAAACTGCTGATTTAATAGGTAATGTTTTTATTTAGCATGACACTAGTAGTTGCCATTTTCCTGAAAGTGTATATTTTAATCATATTAACATTATTCTAAGGTGTCATATGCATAACATTAAGGATACTCTTATCTTCATCATTATAAACAATCTGGATTGCAAATCAGATTGAATTTCAGAGTTCAGAGAAGTTGTTATTTCTAAATTACTGCATTAGTTGAGTTAAATTATCATAATGCTGGTGGTTTGTTTGGATGTCTAACTAAAAGAAGAGAGATCATTTTGATTTCAACTTTAAGAGGAAAGAGAAGTGAAGTTAAGTGCTCCCTGGAAAGGTAGAGACTCACACAAGGTAAATGGGTAGGATTTGAAATACATATCCCCAAAGGTCAGGGAGCAATAGTGAACAGGGAAAGATAACTGATAAAGCTAAGTAGAAGTGCTGATGATGGCATTTTAAAACCTAATGGCTATTCATAAATATCAATCTTATTGTATTAATTTTTATTATATATTTTCCCCTGGATTCTAGTAATCATAAAAGATCTACTTGACACTTAAGAAAACATCACCGTTACTAACCCAGGTGCATGACTGGTGTTTTTGAATCTTCTTTTATTGTCCTCTGTCCTCTCAGGTAGTTGATTTATCTGTGACTGGTCCTTCTTTAAGGTCAGGAATCTGTGCTGCTTCCATCGTTAGAGGAGTGACACCAGATACCAGTATTCAGTCTAGGGTGAGCCCACGGTCAGATCCTTACTCATTCATAGAATTTTAATTGATTTTTTACAAAGTTAAATTCAGTGCAGTCATTTTTACTAAGACATTTTGTGTTAATTCCTTTTGTGGATTAAAATATTCTATGAATTGATAATGATAATCAATGAGTTTTATTTCTTTTTTTTTAATGTCCTTACTTGGAAAAATTAACAGGTAGGACAAGTCTATCTAGGACCATTCTGTCTCAGTAAAGAATAATTCAGTTCAGTTCAGTTCAGTCGCTCAGTCGTATCTGACTCTTTGCGACCCCATGAATTGCAGCACGCCAGGCCTCCCTGTCCATCTCCATCTCTTGGAGTTCACTCAAACTCACATACATCGAGTCCATGATGCCATCCAGCCATCTCATCCTCTGTTGTCCCCTTCTCCTCCTGCCCCTAATCCTTCCCAGCATCAGAGTCTTTTCCAGTGAGTCAACTCTTCACATGAGGTGGCCCAAGTACTGGAGTTTCAGCTTTAGCATCATTCCTTCCAAAGAAATCCCAGGGCTGATCTCCTTCAGATGGACTGGTTGAAGTTTGTAAATTCTGAAAATTTAGGAATTTTTTTGGTCCTTGAAACTTGGAAGTAAAAAAAAAAAAAAAAGAAAAGAACTTTCAGAATATTTAGAATGTGGAGATAGGAAAGAAAGTATTATGAGAGTAGCCTTTCCCTCACCTGCATGCAAGTCATTTATAATAATTTGTGGTGCCCATGAGTTGTATTAAGGTAGTGCCCTTTACTTTTGGTTTTTATCAAATGTTTTCATCATTTCTCCTTTCTTTATGGAGCCTATACCAGCCTTTAGACACTTCCTCCCAAATGTCCATTCTTTCTCTGATTGAGCATGCCTTTGCTGCCTTCCATCTTTGATTAGAGGTTAGAAAGATATACAAGGAGAGCTTTAGTTCCACCAATAAAGATAAGAAGTTTTACTAGAAGAGGATGAGAACAAGATTTGATGGACAAGATTAAGTAAATATATGATAGGATTATTTTGTTGTTTAGTTACTAAATTGTATCCAACTCTTTTGCGAACCCATGGTCTGTAGCCCACCAGGCTCCTCTGTCCATGGGATTTCCCAGGCAAAAATACTGGAGTGGGTTGTCATTTACCTATCCAACGGGTCTTCCTGACCTAGGGATTGAACCTGCATCTCCTGCATTGGCAGGTGGATTCTTTACCACTGAGCCACCAAGGAAGCCTAAGGTGAGATTATATTTTATTACTAAGTAATAAGAACACATTATTCTTTGGGAAGCACTTGTTTATAGGAAATCAATATTTTGTATTCAATGAAGTTTACAGTCTAAATTGAAATTAAATAGACCTTTAAGTATAGTAAGCATTTAGAACCAGATGCTATGCAAGTTTGATGGAGAGTTCATGATTATTTACTGCTGTTTATTAGTACTTAATAATACTATGCTAATAGATCTACAAATAAGTTTCATTTTAAATGTTATATTCTATGGCTTATCAAATATCCCATTAATTGGAATATTTAAGCAGTAAGTATTTCCTGTTAAATAGCCAGCCAAGATTCATCCATCCATTCATTCACTCAACTATTCATCAATCAAACATTAATTAGGTACCAATTATGTTCTGTGGATACAAAGATAGAACAAAGCAGGAGACAAACATGACATTTAATTCCCACCATTTAGTATGTGATATAGTGGAAGTAGGAACAATTCATTAAGAGACCATAGAAAATGTCTCCTGGGGTTACATGGAATACTTCTGCAAGAAGAAACATTTGAATTCAATACTAAACAAAGAAAGACTAAAGGTTATTCAGGAATATGAATGTATGTGTGGTGGGGATGCATTCCTGGAGAAGTAGGAAATGAGAGAGAAGATAATTTAGGCAAAAGAGAAGGTGTAGTTAAATATGACAGGGAGGGAAAAATGTGTGGACATGTGGACAGGTGGTAGCAGGAAAGGGAAGGAGCAAGGATTATTTTCCATGCTCAGGAGTTTGGACTTGACTATAGGTAATAGCATACCACCGGAGGATCATAAACTGAGAAGTCAAATAATAAGTTCCTTATTTTAGAAATCTAGCTCTGGGTATATTATAGATGGATTGAATATAATTATTAAGTAGCTAGATGAAGTAGAAAGATATTGAAGAACTCCAGGCAATAAATGCTAAGGGTATAGGCTAAGCCAGTGGAGATAGAAGTTGAGAAGATTGGTGAAAGATTTCTAGGTAGTAGAATCAATAGGGCACAGTTAATGACTGGAAGTAAGAGGTGAGAGAGAAGGAAAATCTAGAATTATTCTCTACCTTCTAGTGTGGTTGTTTCAGTAGAAAAATGTGCTTATAATTAGAATGGGAAAAAAATATGTACAGTTTCAGAAAAGTCTGTTGTTCAGAAAAGTTCAGTTGCTAAGTCATATCCAACTCTTTGCCACCCCATGGAATGCAGCAGCCAGGCTTCCCTGTCCTTCACTATCTTCCAGAGTTGGCACAAACTCATGTCCATTGAGTCAGTGATGCCATCCAAGCATCTCATTCTCTGTCTCCCTCTTCTTCTCATGCCCACAGTCTTTCCCAGTCTTTTCCAATAAGTTAGTTCTTTGCATCAGGTGGCCAAAGTATTGGAGTTTCAGCTTCAGTCCATCCAATGAATATTCAGGGTTGATTTCCTTTAGAACTGACTGGTTGATCTCCTTGCTGTCCAAGGAAGTCTCGAGTCTTCTCCAGCACCACAGTTCAAAAGCATCAATTCTTTGGTGCTTAGCCTTCTTTATGGCCCAACTCTCATATCCACACATGACTACTGGAAAAACCATAACTTTGATTATAGAGACCTTAGTCGGCAAAGTGATGTCCCTGCTTTTTAATATGCTATCTCGGTTTGTCATGGCTTTTCTTCTGAGGAGCAAGCATCTTTTAATTTCGTGACTGCAGTCAACATCTGCAATGATTTTGGAGCCCAAGTAAATAAAATCTGTCACTGCTTCCATTTTTTTCCCCCTTCTATTTGCTATGAAGTGAGTTTTTGCCATTATCTTAGTTTTTTAAATGCTGTGTTTTAAGCCAACTCTTTCCCTCTCCTCGTTCACTTTCATCAAGAGACTCTTTAGTTCCTCTTTTCTTTCTGCCAGTAGAGTGCTATCATCTGCATATCTGAAGCTATTGATATTTCTCCCAGCAATCTTGATTCCAGCTTGTGATTCATCCAGCCCAGCATTTTGCCCTTGATGCACTCCTTTCTCAATTTTGAAACAGTACATTGTTCCATGTCCAGTTCTAATTGTTGCTTCTTGACCTGCATACATGTTTCTCAGGAGGCAAGTAGGGTAGTCTGGTATTCCCATCTCTTTAAGAATTTTCCACAGAGAAGTCTGTGAAAGATACAAATGTATATTCTTCCAAATCACTTTGAAATGGTAACTGAAATACACATAGTGTGTTGTTTCGATTGCCACAGTAATTTGTTTACATGCACAATTTCTAATGTTTATATTTTTGCCAACTCTTGAAGGTAGATATTATGCAAGTGTCTAACTTTCTTTATATAATATCTACTCAAGTGTAGACAGTTTTGATGATGACAAAGCTATAGCGAGGAAAATTGGCTACACCCTTAGAGCAGAAAACACCCCCCATTAAGTTTTGAATCTTAAAAAGATTTCATTTTCCACATATACTTAGTCTTGAAGATGAATGACTGTATTTCAACATTAATCAATTTCAAGCATAAGCATAGGAGGAAAATAGATTTATGCATTTCTTGAAGATAACATTCTGAGAGCAGTTTAACCTAAGCAGTTTCCACTTAGGATAACACAGTGTTTTCAAAATGCAGTTAGATGATTTATTTGGCTTTTTGTTTCAGTTCATTTCATCAAGATGCAGCTCTGAGTCATAGACCAGAGTGGCGAACACCTTTATTATTATACCCTCATTTGAACTTACCTAAAACGCAAAGAGACTAGGAAATTCTCTGATAAATGAATAATTGCCCACAGTGTGCTCATCACTGTCACCCTTTAGTGTAAGATGGGATTTTTCTCAGATAAAGACTAAAGGAATAATAGATGCAGTCTGCAGGCCTATTGAGGTCTTTGATGACTAAATATACGTTAACACTCATCCATACTCAGTGGAACACAGGTTGCCTTTTTTGAGTCTCCCATTAAATTTTGATTAGATCAACCAAGACAAGAAAACACTTGATGCCAGATTGCCTCTCTTATATTTTCTGGCTGAAACTCATTCCCTCAACTCCTCTTCAATCCCTTTACTGAACTCCAGCCTCACTCTGGTCAAGTGTGAAAAATTCAGCAAGGGCATGGGATTTAAATGGAATTGGCAAAAATCATTGCTGGTAATTTTTGTAAGAATTGGTAGTTTGTATTCATCCCTGCATTCTTTGTATATGATTCCTTCTCTATTCTAGAGATATGCAGTCTTCAGGCTTTAAACTATGAACTGATGCATGATATGACAGGTCCCTTGGCATATTCAGTTGTACCTGGATGGGCCATTTTGTTGTCTGCATGTACAAAATCTTGCTCAGAATTCCTGGCATTGAAATCTATACAGTGCTCACAAAGATCTGAAGACCTTCATAGAGCTAAGTAATTTGCTTACCAAAATCTCATAACTTAAAAACATGACTGGGAAGAAGGAGGCCACAGGGCTCTTAAAGGTAAAATCTAAACCACAAGTTTAAAATTCTCACTTGGTTAAATAATGATTTTGTGACTTTTGAGTAAGTAGAAATAAATTTTTTATTTTGTGTAATCCCATAGACGAATGCTCAAAGCACAGCATAAGATAAGAATTTAAACCATTAGATGTTTGTCATCAAGAATAATGTATTTCCTGTTTTACTCAGTTAATAAGGATCTTAAAATGGACTTACCTCATTTAGAATTAATATATAAACTTTAGTTCTTCCTGAAGGTCTTTGAGCTTGAGAGGCTGAGTTTTCTGAAGCCTTTTGCCATTGAGTGAACATGAATACTTGATAGAAGAAAAAGAACATTTACTTCAATGAGGAAGTTTAAGGAAAGTATTCAAATGAACATTTATTTCATTACAAAATAAAAATGTAGTATAAAAGCAAAGCCAAATCAGCTCAGTCTGACTCAAAACAAAGGGCTGAGTATAATAATCATTATTATATTACATTTGTTCTTTTCCAAGCACATATCTTGAATCTATCAGACTTTCTTCCTTTATAGAGGGAAGCCCTTTCAGGCTGCTGTGCTGTGCTCAGTCGCTGCTGTCAGGTCCAGTTCTTTGCGGCCCCATGGACCGAACCCCACCAGATTCCTCTGTCCATGGGATTCTCCAAGCAAGAATACTGGAGTAGGTTGCCGTGCCCCCCTCCAGGGGATCTTCCCAACCCAGGGATCAAACCTGCATCTCCTGTGTCTCCTGAATTTCAGGCAGATTCTTTACTGCTGAGCCACCAGGGAGCCCTTCAGACTGCAAAATCATTTAACTCCTAGTTATTTTAAACAAAAAGACAATTTAAAACATTTGCAAACACCAAATTGCCTTATACGTTATTTTCTCTAATGGGTTTCAGGGCCAGCTGCCCACCTCAGAATGTGACATTTTGGCATGTGGATTATTTGAAGCTGAAGGCTTTGTGAATCACAACAAGCTCTGGAAAATTCTTAAGGAGATGGGATACCGGACCACCTGACCTGCCTCCTGAGAAACCTGTATGCAGGTCAAGAAGCAACAGTTAGAACCAGACATGGAACAATGGTCTGGTTCCAAATTGGGAAAGGACTATGTCAAGGCTGTATATTGTCACCTTGCTTATTTAACATATATGCAAAGTACATCATGCAAAATGCCAGACTGGATGAAGCACAAGCTGGGATCAAGATTGCAGGGAGAAATAGCAATAACCTCAGATATGCAGATGACACCACCCTTATGGCAGAAAGCGAGGAACTAAAGAGCCTCTTGATGAAAGTGAAAGAGGAGAGTGAAAAAGTTGGCTTAAAGCTCAACATTCAGAAAACAAAGATCATGGCATCTGATCCTATCACTTCATGGCAAATAAATGAGAAAACAATGGAAAAAGTGACAGACTTTATTTTCTTGGGTTCCAAAATCACCGCAGATGGTGACTGCAGCCATGAAATTAAGTCATTTGCTCTTTGGAAGAAAAGCTATGACAAACCTAGAGAGGGTATTAAAAAGCAGACATTACTTTGCTGACAAAGGTCTGTCTAGTTAAAGCTATGGTTTTTGCAATAGTCATGTATGGATGTGAAAGTTAGACCTAAAGAATGCTGAGCACCAAAGAACCGATGCTTTTGAACTGTGGTGTTGGAGAAGACTCTTGAGAGTCCCTTGGACTGCAAGGAGATCAAACCAATCAATTCTAAAGGAAGTCAGTCCTGAATATTCATTGGAAGGACTGATGCTGAAGATGGGGCTCCAATACTTTAGCTACTTGATGCAAAGAACTGCCTCATTAGAAAAGACCCTGATGTTGGGAAAGATTAAGGGCAGGAGGAGGGGACAGCAGAGGATGAGATGATTGGATGGAATCACCGACTCGATGGACACGAGTTTGGTCAAGCTCCAGGAGTTGTGATGGACAGGGAAGCCTGGTGTGCTGCAGTCCATGGGGTAACAAAAAGTCAGACATGGCTGAGTGCCTGAACTGAACTGAACTGAAAACAATCAAAGCCCTACAGACTCAAGAGCTTTTTATGTCCCCCTCCCTTAAATGCCTAAAAGAATTTAGATAGGAACCCCTAATAAGGAAGAGAGCTATTAGGAAAATAATGTTCTTTAAGACAAAAAGACTTCCATCTCCACATGAATGGTTTTCCTCCACTTTGAAATTCCAGAACCCTACATGCTTCTTCTCAGCTCAGGTTGGTGATGGGGTTTAGAGCAGAGGGTCCCCAAACATACCACTTTTCCATATTGATTATTTTGAATTAAAGTTACTTAAAAATCAGCTGATGCAAGAAGGACACTCTCTCATTTGTCCTCCTGAAGGCATGAATTAGATCTGTCATGTGAAATAAATCTCTTGTGTGAAATCTCTCATGTGCCTTCCTTGTACCTAGTGGTACAGAGACATCTTTATCACCAGAGATAGGAAATGTGGAGGTGCTAGTGGTTAAGAATCTGCCTGTCTATGCAGGAGACATGGGTTCAATCCCTGAGTTGGCAGGATCCCCTGGAGTAGGGAATGGCAACCCACTCCAGTATTCCTTCCATGGAAAATCCCATGGACAGAGGAGCCTTGTGGGCTATAGTTCATAGAGTGGTAATGGGTCTGACATGACTAAGCATTACTACTGGGGAATTTGGGGCTAAAAAGGCTGGATAAATAAACCTTTTTACTTCTTTATTAATTTACTACCTCAAACCCAAAATCTTTTATCTAGTCAGATTTTTGCATATTTATTGTTTCTTTCTCTAAAAGGTATAAAAACTGCTTACTTTGGCCATTTTTTGGCGACTTGGGTCCATGTACATGCACAATTAAAACTTGTTTCTCTTCTACTAATCTGTCTTATGTCAGTTTAATTGTTGTTGTTCAGTCACTAATTCATGTCCCACTCTTTGTGACCCCAGGAGCTGCAACATGCCAGGCTTCCCTGTCCTTCACTGCCTCCCTGAGTTTACTCAGACTCACGTCCATTGAGTCAATGATGCCATCCAACCATCTAACCCTCTGTCGCCTCTTCTCCTCTTGCCTTCAGTGTTTCCCAGCATCAGTCTTTTCTAGTGAGTCAGTTCTTCACATCAGGTGACCAAAGTATTGGAGATTCAGCTTCAGCACCAGTCCTTCCAGTGAATATTCAGGGTTGATTTCCTTTAGGATGGACTGGTTTGATCTCTTTGTAGTCCAAGGTAGTCTCAACAGTCTTCTCCAAGACCACAGTTCAAAAGCATCAATTCTTTGGTGCTCAGCCTTCTTTATGGTCCAACTCTCACATCCACACATGACTACTAGAAAACCCATAGCTTAAACTATCCAGACCTTTGTTGGCAAAAGTGATGTCTCTGCTTTTTAATACACTGTCTAGTTTTGTTATAGCTATTCTTGAAAGGAGCAAGCATCTTTTATTTTGTGGCTGCAGTTATCATCCACATTGATTTTGGAGCCCAAGAATGAAATCTGACATTGTCCACGTTTTCCCCATTTATTTGCCATGAAGTGATAGGACCAGATGCCATGATCTTAGTTTTTTGAATGTTGAGTTTTAAGCCAGCTTTTTCACTCTCTTCTTTCACTTTCATCAAGAGGCTCTTTAGTTCCTCTTCACTTTCTGCCATTAAAGTGATGTCATCTGCATATCTGAGGTTACTGATATTTCTCCTGGCAATCTTGATTCCAGTTTGTGCTTCATCCAGCCTAGCATTTTGCATGATGTACTCTGCATATAAGTTAAATAAGCAGGGTGACAATATAGAGCCTTAAGGTATTCCTTTCTCAATTTTGAACTAGTCCATTGTTCCATGTCCAGTTCTAACTGTTACTTCTTGTCTTGCATACAGGTTTCTCAGGAGGCAGGAAATGCGGTCTGGTATTCCCATCTCATTAACAATATTCCAGTTTGTTGTGATCCACACTGTCAAAGCCTTTAGTATAGTCAGTGAAGCAGAAGTAGATTTTTTTTTTAAATTCCTTTGCTTTTTGTATGATCCAGTGTCAAAGAACCTAGATGGAAGAAGGGAGAAGTTTTCTTCCTCTGTATGGCCTACATCATTAACTGGACAAATTTTCACGGTGGTTGATAAAACATAGCCTTATTGTAGTGTTCAACTCTTTGGTACGATGGAAATTTTGTTTTTAAATCGATTATTTTGCTTAAGAATTTTGTGTTGTAAGAAATGGGCACTGTTTCCTGATCTCAGCTATACTGAGTCTTTCCTAGCCACAGTCCCTTTCTGAAATTTAGCCCCCAGTCTGTAAAATGAGGGACTTGCACTGCCTAATTGATGCTTTATTTTCTACAAACTATCTGCAGCTTTTGTTTCCTTAAAAATATAGGTACCAACAAAATAAAAAGCTTTGCCCTATTTGCTTCCATGGCTGATCTAGAAGTATGGAAATACAAAAAATAGTAAATGAAATGTTTGATGCCTTCTGTCTCATGTGTGTAGCTCTTGATTTTGAGATACTGTCAGATGACATTTTGGAGTTGAGGACAGGACTCTGAACATAATAAATCTTCCAAAGGATGTGACGGTTGGAATAGATAAGGATAGTAAAGCAGTCTGTCTTGGCAAAGGTTTGTAGAGGGAAGATGGAGTACTCAACAGTGTGCATGAGGGCGCACACCAGATGTTACTGAAAGCTGATGGATGAGTGAATGCTCACATTTTTCAGGGGGAAATTGACCTGAAAATACAATATTTTTTGAAGTATTTTGACATGTAAGTAAGTTCTTTTATTCTTCTATAAATGCTTACAGGCTGTAGTTGGTATATGTATGAATGTTTAAGAATTGTGATTGTGATCTTAATGTTCTATCCTCATTTTTTATTCTCTCCTATGAACTTTTATTAGGATACACTGGAATCTGGTTTCCAGATCGTTTCTATACCTGATGAGAGTGTCAAAGGACAGATGATGCACATTTTCTAAATCTTTTCCTTCCTCAAAGGAAGGTTTTCTGAAAACATCCCTCTCTTTCTTCTCACTTTGCTGGATTAGCATTTTGCTCCATTTAAACCAGTACTGTAAGTAAATGCAGGAGAAGAGATAAGTTTTCCTTACAGAAAAATTCCAAATAATTTATTTAGATACTGCCCCTTCCAATATTTAGAACTTAAGCCACCCCTGCCCTTGAGTGTGGGCTGCAATAAGTAGGTTTCTTCCAAGAAATAGAATATGGAACAAAGAAGTATCTTTACAAGTGAAACCTAGCAAACACCATTTTAACCAAATGACTAAGTGACATTATCGGTGATACCTTATGTTCATATCATTGTCCTCTGATATAATGAAATGAGAAAGGCATTTTACCTCTGTGATATTCTTCCTCAAAATACATGCTGCTGCAGCTAAGTTGCTTCAGTTGTGTCCAACTCTGTGGGACCCCATAGATGGCAGCCCACCAGGCTCCTTCATCCCTAAGATTCTCCAGACAAGAACACTGGAGTAGGTTGCCATTTCCTTTTCCAATGCATGCAAGTGAAAAGTGAAAGTGAAGTTGCTCAGTCGTGTCTGACTCAGCGACCCCATGGACTGAAGTCCACCAGGCTCCTGCATCCATGGGATTTTCCAGGCAAGAGTACTGGCATGGGGTGCCATCGCCTTCTCCTCAAAATACATAACACTAATCTAACCATGAGGAAAATATCACCTAAACCCAAATTGAGGGTCATTCTATAAAGTAATTGAATGGTACTCTTTGAAATTGTCAGTGTCATAAAACAAAGGAAGACTGAGAAACTCTCGGATCAGGTGTGGCTAAGAAGACCTGCTGATTAATAGAAAGTAGTGTTTTCAATGGGGTCTTTGATATCAAATAGGACTCTCAGTTCAGTTCAGTTTAGTCGCTCAGTCGTGTCTGATTCTGTGACCCCATGAATCACAGCACGCCAGGCCTCCCTGTCCGTCACCAACTCCCAGAGTTCACTCAGACTCACATCCATCGAGTCCATGATGCCATCCAGCCATCTCATCCTCTGTCGTCCCCTTCTCCTCCTGCCCCCAATCCCTCCCAGCATCAAAGTCTTTTTCAGTGAGTCAACTCTTCTCATGAGGTGGCCAAAGTACTGGGGCAGGTAAAAGATATTAGGGGAAAAACTAGTGAAATCAAAAGTCTGGAGTTTAGTTAATATTAACATGCCAATACTAGTTTCCTAGTTATAAAAAAATGTTCTATGGTAGTGTAACATATTAACAATATGGGTGGTGAGGGATATACGGGAACTCTGTGTGAGTTTCGCAAATTTTATGTAAATAGAAAATAATAAAATTAAATATGAAAAAATGAAAACTTAATTACTTGGTTTATTTGAGTGTCACAACTTCATTTATCAATTTCACAATGAAATATCAAGATATTTCAATTTTTCCCATTATGTTTGCATTAATTCTTTGCTGCTTTGAGATTTAGGAGGATATATAGAAAGTGATGCTGGAATTATATGATAAAGTATTTATGATCCACAATAAGTATAGTAAATATGGTGAAAAAGCTTTTTAAAAGATTAGTTTACAGAAATAACTGTTTCAGTCAGGAGGAAGAAAAGGTTTGAGAGTAAAACTTTAAAGGAAAACTTATAGAATTCTATTGTAATGACAAAAAATTCAGTCAATTCAATTCTTTCCAAACTGTACTTTAAGATTAGGAATATTAAAGAGAATACTCTGTGAAAAATCATACCATGATCTCTTGAATCATAGTGTTGAAGTCACTTAGTGTTGACTATGGTGCAAATAGTATTAGCAGATTAAAGCAGAGTTAGATACTATAAAAAATTTTAACACATAGCTTCTTTATTTTCTAATTTTTTTAAAAAAATTAATTAAAGTATAGTTGATTTGCAATGTTGTGTTTAATTCTTTCTGTACAGCAAAGTGACTCTGTTACACAAATATCTTCCTTTTCCTTCTTTTCATTATGATCTATCATAGGATAGTGAATATAGTTCCCAATGCTATATAGTAGGACCTTGTTGTTTATCCATCTTATATGTAGTAGTTTGAAGCTGTTAATCCAAAACTCCCAGTTTTCCCTTGCCTATACTCCCTCACCTTGGCAACCACAAGTCTGTTCTTTATATATCTGAAAATCTGTTTTTTGTTTCAAAGATTTGTTCATTTGCATAATATTTTAGATTCCACGTTTAAGTGATATTATATGATATTTCTCTGTCTGACTTACTTTGCTTAATATGATAATCTCTAGGTCCATCCATGTTGCTGCAAATGGCACCATTTCACTCTTTTTAATGGCTGAATAGTATTCCAGTATATATTATCACATATTCAAAATTCATTCATTCATCTGATGATGGACATTTAGGTCATTTCCATGTCTTGGTCATTGTAAATATTGAGAACCAGCTCCTTTAAATGTGGAGGTAGAGAACTGGTTTCTAACCAAATTTTTCTAGCTGTGCAGAAATCTACTCATCAAAGGTATTATTAGCAAAATAAGATATTGTGCTAAACTCTATTTAAGATTTATAGTAACAACTGGATCAGTTTTAACTTAGTTTCAGATTATTTAGCTTAGCTTCAAATGGTATTGGAATTATTCATCTGTAGCATATTTGCCTGAAACATATTACCCTCACATCTTTTTTCTTACTGATTCATCCTGTTGCTTAAGTACCATGTTGAACTCTACCAAGGAACGAATAGGTTTTTGATGTCTTCTCAAATTCCAGGATTGTCCTTCATTCTGGTGTAATTATGAAGTAATTCAAGAGAATAACTTTTGTAGTTTCTTTCATAGCCAAATATATTTATGTTATTGAAAACCACTGTAAAACAGTGCCACCAAGAAATCAGAGTGTACGATAAATTAAGGTTTTAAAAAAATGAAAAATAGTGTAATTGCTATTTACATATAAAATCACCTCTAAACCCATTATTCTCTAGCAAAAAATGAAGACTTAATATCTGTATAATCCTCTTAGCCATAATTAGGATGAAATAAAGAATTGAACAAATGTTTAAATTTCACAAGGCAGCTCGGGGTTAGAGGAACAATTGAAAATGTCACATAGGACAAAGTCATAGAGTTTGGACTGTGAAAGTTATGGCTCAATTTAATTTGATAAATAATATTAATTGCAGCAGAGAGGAAACAGGTAACCTTAGAGGAAATTATTCAGAATCGAAACAGTATCTAAAGCAAAGCAACATGTTTAGATTTATTTTTATGAGACAGCTACATTTTGTTGTGCTCTACAGGAAGAGCCAAAATTCAAGGGAAAAAAAAAACAGTCCTAGGAAAAGAATATAATACTAAAAGTATCTTATTACAAT
Organism: Ovis canadensis; assembly: GCF_042477335.2. Taxonomy (NCBI): domain Eukaryota; kingdom Metazoa; phylum Chordata; class Mammalia; order Artiodactyla; family Bovidae; genus Ovis; species Ovis canadensis. Next base: position 148,181,514 of record NC_091246.1, on the reverse strand, counting down.
AAAATGTAATGGATGCTGCAGAAAGAGTACATGAATTATTAGATGACATTTGTTCATTATCTGGGTTAGAAACCAACCCACTAGCCTTTGATTTTGGCTGGTTGTAGTAAAGCTTTAAGAATGAGTACCAGTAAATCATACAAGGTGCTTTGTCTGGGGTTTTCAAGGTGGTACATTGTTCAATTTGTAAAAATATTATGTAGAGAAGCTAGACGAGACATGTTTCAAAGACAAACCTTGAAATGTGCTGAGGATTTATGGAAAGCAAGTCAAGGTCATTTTTGTACCTATGCAAAGGGAAAAAATGTCAGCAAAGAAAAACAAAAAGAAAGTTTTAAATTATTCATAAAATTGAATGCATTACAAAAGCCTTTTCCAACAGAACAGTATCTGTACATTTTATAACTAGAAATTGTTGATCTTGGCTCTCTATAAAACATTTTTAAACCATACCTCTTAATTCCAAATAGACATAGAGAATTGTATAAAGATCAGTGAAAATAAGTAATTATTTAAGAACTTGATGAATAATACATTGCCTTGCCACCTGCAGTCCTATATACATTCTAACACAATCTGAAGATAACTTTATTTTGTACAATTCTTTTAGTCTCTGAGGGGGGAAAATAAAGGAAATGGTGCGATAACTAACTAAAACAGAATCCTAACTACCTTATTTTAAATATAAATTACAGTTAAATGAAGCTAGGTTTTGGTAATATACTATCTGTACAACTAAAATGGAATAATAGTATATGGATTACTTGTTCCTTACATTTTCTGTTTTGGATACTAGCATTTTATGATTCATATCAATAAATGAGACAAACACAATGTTAATATCTCTTATTTGAAATATATCACTGGTTTCTCTTGTTATAATGAATAGACCCTGTCATTCTGACTTTCTAGCTAAAATGGAAACATTCAAAACTTGGTGACATTGGCACTGTTTTATCAGATTTCTGTTACTTTTCTTGAATATGTTTTTATATCTGTAGTTACTTTTATATCTCTCCCAGTTTGTCAGAAGGAGAGTGAGGTGTTTTTTACATATTTAAAAGCAGAATAGATTAAAACTTCTGGAAAATTAGAGAGAAGTAGAATTGTGTAGTGGTTAAAAGGAGCGACTTTGGAGCTGAGTTCCAAGCCTGGATCTTTCACTTACCAGCTTTGCAAGCTGACTAAGATAATAAACATCAGTAAGCTTCAGTTTGCTCTGTGTAACATAAGAATTATAAAATCATATTAATAAGAATATCTTACCTAATAGTCATTTTTAAGGAGTAGAGTGTTGCATGCAAATTGTTAACAGGTCAGTGTTAAGGGTAGCAATTATCATTAGGTGCAGTTGATGGGATTAAAATAGAATAGCAAAAAATACATATATTTGCACATTTGCATATGACTTTACTGTGGAGAAAGAGTGTGTATATTGCATTATAGTAGCATAATTGAACATAATTTTATTTTGGGAATATATTAATTTGAATGGTAAATGATTCTAAATTATCTAAGGGGTATCTTTTTCAATTATTTCCCCTAGAAGAAAAAAAATCTTCAGAAATGGACAGAAGTTATAATTACACATGGTGAACATTAAAAATATTGTAGTATTATCTAGTTTATGTGATAGATCTATTAGATTGGTACAAAAGTAATTGTGGTTTCAGACTGTGAACCTTAAATTATAATAACTAGGCTCAAACACATCTTTATTAATCAAAATAGGAACCATTACAATCAATACAATTTTGCCGATGAGAAATAAGTGTGTTTATTCCTGTAGCACAAAAATATCTGCTTTGGGATTTGATGAACTCTTGGAAAGGATTTTCTGCCTCCTGTTGATTGTGGAAGCATTTTCCCTGTGAAAAGTCGTTAAAATGCTAGAAGAAGTGGTAGTCAGTTGTCAAGAGGTCAAGTGAATATGGCAGATGAGGCAAAATTTCGTAGCCTAAGTCATTCAACTTTTGAAGTGTTGGTTGTATAATGTGCACTCAGGTGTTGCCATGGAGAAGAGTTGGGCCCATTCTGTTGACCAATGTATCTGTAGGTGTTTCAGAGTTCAGTGCATCCCATCGATTTGCTGAGCATACTTCTCAGATGTAATGGTTTCATCAAGATTCAGAAAGCAGCAGCGGATCAGGGCAGCAGCAGACCACCAAAGAGTGATCGTGACCCTTTTTTGGTGCATGTTTGGCTTTCAAAAGGTACATATACACAATGGAGTATTACTCAGCCGTAAAAAAGAATTCATTTGAATCAGTTCTGATGAGATGGATGAAGCTGGAGCCGATTATACAGAGTGAAGTAAGCCAGAAAGAAAAACACCAATACAGTATACTAACACATATATATGGAATTTAGGAAGATGGCAATGACGACCCTGTATGCAAGACAGGGAAAGAGACACAGATGTGTATAACGGACCTTTGGACTCAGAGGGAGAGGGAGAGGGAGAGGGTGGGATGATTTGGGAGAATGACATTCTAACATGTATACTATCATGTGAATTGAATCGCCAGTCTATGTCTGACGCAGGATGCAGCATGCTTGGGGCTGGTGCATGGGGATGACCCACAGAGATGTTATGGGGAGGGAGGTGGGAGGGGGGTTCATGTTTGGGAACGCATGTAAGAATTAAAGATATTAAAATTTAAAAAATAAAAAAAAATTTTTTAAAAAAAGAAAATGAAAGTGAAAACAAACAAACAAACAAAAAAAAGTGCTTTGGCACTTCTTCTTGGTCCAGCCACCGAGCTGGTCATCTCCAGTCATATAAAAATTGACTTTTTGTTACACATCACAATATAATCAAGAAATGGCTCCTTGTTGTTGCATTAAGAGAAGTACAATAAGAGAAGGCAACACTTCAAAATAACATTTTTTCTGATTTTTGGTCAGCTCATGAGACACCCACTTATTGAGCTTTTTCACTTTTCCAATTTGCTTCAAATGCAGCACAACCACAGAATGGTCAACATTGAGTTCTTCAGCAGTTTCTGTAGTTGTAAGAGGATCAAGTTAGATGATCATCTCAGTTGGTCCTTGTTACTTTTGATGGCTGGCCATTGTTCTTCTCATCTTCAGGGCACTCTTCTCCTTTGCAAAACTTCTCGAACCACTGCATTGTATGTTCGTTAGCAGTTTCTGAGCCAAATGCATTGTCGACGTTACAAGTTGTCTCTGCTACTTTACGACCCATTTTGAACTCAAATTTGCTTTTTGTCTAACATCATTTCTGTAGTCTAAAACAAGTATAAAATAAACAATGAGTAATAAGTCATTAACGAAACAGCATAAAGTGAGACATGTGCATTAAAATGATGCATAACATAACCACCTTTAAGAATGTATTCCAATATCAAAAAGCAAAGTTCAACAATGCAGAACCACAATTGCTTTTTTTTTTATGTTAGACTCAAAATTTTTCTTTTATTTTTTAAAATTGATTTATTTGTTTTAATTGGAGGCTAATTACTTTACAATATTGTGGTGGTTTTTGCCATACATTGACATGAATCAGCCATGGTTGTACATGTGTCCCCCCCATCCCGAACCCCCCTTCCACATCCCTCCCACCGCATCCCTCTGGATTGTCCCAGTGCACTAGCTTTAAGTGCCCTGTTTCATGCATCGAACTTGAACTGGTCATCTATTTCACCTATGGTAATATAGATGTTTCAATGCTATTCTCTCTAATCATCCCACCCTTGCCTTCTCCCAATACAGTATATTAACACATATACATGGAATTTAGAAAGATGGTAATGATGACCCTTATATGTGAGACAGAACCGCAATTACTTTTGCACCAACCTAATATATGTAATCTGAGGTTCACCACTAATTTTTTTTTCCTTTCTTAAATGGAATTTGATTAGAAGTTTTTTAAAGATTCTTTCCTATGCTAAGATATTACTGCTATGCTATACGTTCTTCAAGAGCAACGAGAATAATAGTCTCTTAGATGTTTACACTGTTTTGTAATTTATTACTTCGCATTAGATTCTCACAACAACCCAGTTAGGGAGCACCTCAGTCTTGTTCTTTTTCAGATTATAAACTGCATGGCTGATACAGGCAGAGCAGGGATAGAAACTGGCCTCAATATCCAGGGCTTTTTCTTTAAAGTGTCACTGCTTTGTGATGTTTGTGTATTTCTTTTAATCCTATCTTTGAGAATCTAGATGAAAACCTTGAACATAGTATGTGTTTAATAAATGCTTTATCACTTGCTTAATCATAAAAAGACAGGAAATAAGTAATTTCATTTTTCTAATACAATTTAATCTTAATTTATTTATGAGTGCCCCCATATGGAGAAGGCAATGGCACCCCACTCCAGTACTCTTGCCTGGAAAGTCCCATGGACGGAGGAGCCTGGTAGGCTGCAGTCCATGGGGTCGCAAAGAGTCAGACACGACTGAGCAACTTCACTTTGACTTTTCACTTTCATGCATTGGAGAAGGAAATGGCAACCCACTCCAGTATTCTTGCCAGGAGAATCCCAGGGATAGGGGAGCCTGGTGGGCTGCTGTCTATGGGGTCACACAGAGTCGGGCATGACTGAAGTGACTTAGCAGCAGCAGCAGCATTCCTTTATAGCAGCAAAACAGTTAAAGTGCTCTTTCATGTAATTTATTCCGGGAAAATATTTAATCCAGTTCAATTTATTTTGTTCAGTTTTCAGTCTCAATTCCCTTCTTGACTATCTTCCTCTTCATAAATATTATTCCTTCCCCGTATCCTGGTTTCATATCTACCTGCACAGTTTTCTTGTTCAGTTCAGTTCAGTCACTCAGTCATGACCGACTCTTTGAGACCCCAAGAACTGCAGCATGCCAGGCCTCCCTGTCCATCACCAACTCCTGGAGTTCACTCAGTCTCACATCCATCGAGTCGGTGATGCCATCCAGCCATCTCATCCTCTGTCGTCCCCTTCTCCTCCTGCCCCCAATCCCTCCCAGCATCAGAATCTTTTCCAATGAGTCAACTCTTTGCATGAGGTGGCCAAAGTTCTTTTGTAGTATTACTCAAAAGTAACAAAGAGAAATGAATCATTAAGGAAGTTAGGAAATTTAGCCTTATTTTTATGGAAATAGGAGGGAAAATTCAGTTTCTCATTTTATTTTGAACACAGGTACACTTCATTTTATTGTGCTTTGCTTTATTGTGCTTCAGAAATATTGCATTTTTTACAATTTCAACATTTGTGACAATGCTGCATTGAGAAACCCTGTCAGCACCATTTTTTCCAACATCATTTGCTCACTTTGTGGCTGTGTGTCTCATTTTGGAAATTATTGCAATTTCACATTTTTTCATTATTTGTTATGGTGATCTGTGGTCAGTGATCTTCGTTTCTATTATAATTATTTCAAGGCATTGTGAACTATGCCCATATAAAATGGCAAATTTGATCAGTAAATCCTGTGTTCTCACTGATCCACTGAAAAACTGACCACTCACCAGTCTTTCTCTTTCTCCATGGGCCTCCTTTTTCCCTGAAACACAACAGTATTGAACTTTGGCTGATTAATAATCCTGCAATAAGTATTCAAGTGAAAGGAAGTGTGTCATATCTCTCACTTGAAATCAAAAGCTAGAAATGATTAAGTTTAGTAAGAAAGACATGTCAACAGTAAAGATGAGCTTAAACTTAGGCCTCTTTTGCAAATAGCCAGGTTTTAAATACAAAGGAAAAGTTCTTGAAGGGAATTAAAAGTGCTGCTTCAGCGAACACATGAATTACAAGAAAGTGAAACAGCCTTATTGCTGGTATGGGAAATTTTGAATGGTCTGGATAGAAAATCAAACCAGTCACAGCATTCCCTTAAGCCACACCGTAAGCCAGTTCAAACTGCTTTTTCAGTTCGTTTGTTCTACTGTGGATAGATAGTATCAAAACTGAATTGATACTATTGAAAAGTAATTTGTTAAAGGAGTCTATTGATGCAACAAATTTCACTGTTGTCTTATTTTAAAAAATTGCCACAGCCACCCCAACCTTTAGCAGCCACCACCCTGATTGGTCAGCAGCCATTAAAACTGAGGCAAGATCTTAACACCAGCAAAAACATAATTCACTGAAGGTGAATGGTTATGGTTATGATGAATGTTAGCATTTTTAGCAATAAATTATTTTTTTAATTAAGGTGTGTATATTGTTTTTTAGACACAATGCGGTTGTGTTAGATCATAGTGTAAGCATAACATTTATACTCACTGGGAAACCAAAAAATTTCTGTGAGCTTCTTTACTGATATTTGCTTTATTGTGGTAGTTTGGAACTGAACCCCCTAGTATCTCTGAGATATGCCTATACTTAAATTCATTCAATGGTTGCTGTCTAGCACTTTTGACACCTAATCAATTTCAAGGTTGTTCTATTAAAAATCCCATAAAAAGTGGAGGACTGGAATCAATCAGTAAACATATTTTTAAAAATAAATTTGAAGAACATTAGGCGTAAGGTGGTGATTCCCAGGTGGCTCAGTGGTCAAGAATCTTCCTGCGAATGCAAGAGTGAAAGGAGACACAGGTTTGATCCCTGAGTCAAGAATATCCCCCAAAGGAGGAAATGGCAACCCACTCCAGTATCCTTGCTGGCAAAATCCAATGGACAGAGGAGCCTGGTGGGCTACAGTCCATGGAATTGCAAAGAATCGGACATGACTGTGCACAGTTGTAAGACACCTCAGTAGTAAGAGCTCTTTAAAAGTCAGGCCAAAGACTGCATATTATGTGACAGTTCAGTCTTTAACTTCTACCTGCTTCTTGCTCCCTCTCACATTGTCATCCCATTCACTTTCCCTACTTGTTTGCTTTAATTCTTAATATCAAGAACATGGAAAATAAGATAACAGGATACTAAGATCACTAGGCCCAGATTGCTGTAAAACTGTGAAATGGAAGTGCTAACTACTTTATAGTTGAAGAATGACCTAGAAATGTTAATAACAAAAATAGGAAAAGAGTAATAAATCTACAATGTGGGTAATGGTGCAATTCTTGTGCAAAATTAAAAATGAAATGAAAACATCCTCACTGTTATGAAGGCAAGAAGACTGAAAACATGTTTCCTCTCATTTTAACTTTTAGGTGGAGAAAGTTAATCCTCATTTATGATTTCAGTGATTTTGGTTTGGTTTTTGTAGTAAATTTACCACATTTATTCAGATTTATAGAATGAATGACAGTTGTAACTGTGGAAGACTCAGTTGAACAGGCAAGAAAAAAAAAAAAGATTGAACACAAACTCTGTTACAAGCAGAGTTGGATATACAATAAGGAACATCTTTGAGAACGCGATGACATCCCACTCCAGTACTCTTGCCTGGAAAATCCCATGGACGGGGGAGCCTGGTGGGCTGCCGTCTATGGGGTCGCACAGAGTCGAACATGACTGAAGCAACTTAGCAGCAGCAGCAGCAAGGAACATCTTTGTATTTAGATATTGAATGTGCTGTAATATTACATAAAGACTGAGAAAGAAGGATTTAGTTACAATATTTTATGAAGAAAAATATATCTCTACTTATTAAATTTAAACCGAGAAGAACAAAAGTCCCCAGGTAGCAAAAGCTTAATTCTGTGAGGATGAAATCAAAATAGACCATTTTCACTAAACAGTCATATAATCACTATTTATTTATTTTTTTATTTTTTTAATTTTTTTTTATAATCACTATTTATTTCATTGATTAAAATGTTCAAGTCCACTGTGCCAGACATAAAGGGCTGTAAAAATGTGTAGATATAATATTACCTCCATGAAACTTGCACTGTAGAAAAAGAACTTGTAACCTGATTTCATTAGGTAGCAACATGTTCAGCTACTGTCTTAAAGAAAGTAAGCTGTAGAGAAAGAATTTGGAACTTTGGACTTTGTCCCTCCTACTGATAGCTTCTCATTGATGCATTTGGATAATCTGTTCTAGAAGCTATATTCCATTAAACAAAGGAATGTCTCTTTATTACATTAACTAGTACCTCTAAAAGGCTTAAATATATATACTATTTTCCATTAGAAAGATCATGCATAAGTTTAAGATGTATATATTTACGCATGTATGTATGTATATACCCATATGTATTATGTATGATATATGTAAATACACAAGTATATTAAATATATAAACACACAAATATATACACATATATAATTAAATGGGATAATTATTTAGTGTATATAATATTGTACTATTCAGCTTTTAACAAAAATTCAAGGCCAATATGTAAATTTTTAGCTTCAGTTCAGTTCCGTCATTCAGTCATGTCTGACTCTTCACGACCCCATGGACCACAGCATGCCAAGCCTCCCTGTTCGTTACCAACTCCTGGAACCTGCTCAAACTCATCTCCATTGAGTTGGTGATGCCATCTAACTGTCTCATACTCTGTCATCCCCTTCTCCTCCTGCCTTCAATCTTTCCCAGCATCAGGATCTTTTCAAATGAGTCAGCTCTCACATCAGGTGGCCAAAGTATTGGAGTTTCGGCTTCAACATCAGTCCTTCCAATGAACACTCAGGACTGATTTCCTTTTGGATTGACTGGTTGGATCTCCTTGCAGTCCAAGGGATTCTCAAGAGTCTTCTCTAACACCACAGTTCAAATGCATCAATTCTTTGGTGCTCAGTTTTCTTTCCAGTCCAACTCTCACATCCGTACATGACTACTGGGAAAACCATAGCCTTGAGTAGATGGACCTTTGTTGGAAAAGTAATGTCTCTGTTTTTTAATATGCTGTCTAGGTTGGCCATAACTTCCTTCCAAGGAATAAGCATCTTTTAACTTTATGGCTGCAGTCAATGAAACTAAGCCATGCCGTGTAGGGCCACCCAAGACAGACGGGTCTCGGTGGAGAGTTCTGACAAAATGTGGCCCACTGGGAAGGGAATGGCAAACCACTTCAGTATTCTTGCCTTGAGAACTGCATGGACAGTATGAAAAGGCATTTTTATCATCAATTGTCTTCAAATAATATATAGGTCCCTTTTATATTCATTTCTGTAAGTTTTTCTGTGTTTGAAAACTAAACACAAACAATATAATATACAAACAAAAACTATGGAAAACTGCCATTCCCATAAAAAGACCAAAATTATTCATATCAAGACAAATAGAACAATGAGAGGTCAAGGAAGAGAAGCATCTCCCAGTTTCCAGAATCTTGGTAGTTCCTGCCTATTCTCTTTTCAACCACATTGTTTGGGTTATCAATGCTTCCAAGCATAGCTCCTGATTTCAACATTTATTTGTTGCCAGAGTCCCAACTCCAGCAACCAGGGATTCAACCTGAAGAGATGAACGGTGTTGGTGATGAGGCAGCCTCTCAGTTTTCTTTTGGACTGCCTGTTTATTCCAAGTTTAAGATTCTCTTTTATACTTTTACAAAAACATTAGGCCAGAGGTTTGACATTTTCAGTTCCCCCTCTCCCAGATTTATTATCTCCATAAATCATTGTTGCTCTTCAAACAGAGTTCCTGCTTTAGTGATTCTCTCTGAATCAGCCTTATCATCCATCATCTACCTCCTCTAATGTGTCCTATAGTTAACTTGTGATTACATTGTAACTCATACTACATTCCTCAGTTTACTGCTAGTATTCCTAAGTCCTGTTTGCCCCTAACATCCTGAGCTCACTGTCTCTTACAAAGGCTCCTAGCTATAGTGTCTCTAAAAATTCCTAATTTCTATAAGCTATAGTAAAATATGCTAACTTTACAACATTCCTTAAATCTTTAACTTCTAACTGTTTTAATTATTTCTAAGCCCTAAATTCAGTAAACTCCTTTGCCATAAACATTCTCCTCACAAATAGGCTTCAGATAGCAATCCCTCCCATGGCCTCAAGCTACGGCCTATGTGCTCATCCTGGAACACTCTTTTGTAAAAGTCCTTGAACAAATGTCAATGATTAACTTCATGAATTATTTTCTGAGCCATGCTGCAGAAGGCTTTGTGCCTTCTTATACTCCTCTCAAGAAAAATAAGCACCTTAATATTACTTTTCAGTCAACTCAGCCGAGGAGAGGAAAAGACAAGTCAGAATTACAAGGCCTAAGTCCTTCATCCCAGGATCTGTGCCTGCGGAATGAGGAGAGGGGGCTAGGGACCTTGCCTCCATTTTGTCAGTAATGCCTAACGCAGCTCCCAACAATTTGTATCATTTAAACCGTCAGTACTTGTTAAATCTGTCACTACTTAGGTTAAATCTGATCAGTTTAAATCTGAGTGTGAAAGCACTCTCACAATCCCCTGCCCAAAGTTAAGACTTAAATAAATGAAAACAGAGTTGGGGTTTGAGGGCAAAAGAAAGACCAAGTGAAAGAAAGCATAAGCAACGGAAGAATGTATGAAAATTCTGTAGTTTGTATCAGGATTACAAAGACCAGAGCACATTTCACACACACGCCCCTAAATGAAAATATAGATACCTAGGAAATTGTCAAGTATAAAAAAATAAAAGAATTTCAATAGATTCCATAATACATTTGATTAAAAACAGAGATCCAACATGGAGAGAGAAGCTAAATTACTTTTTAAAAAGCAAGAGATATAATGGGTGTCATAATACAAATAAACAGAAAAGAGTCTCTTTATTGGAAAAGAAAATGCAGGTTTGGGAAATCTGATAACATAAATATTCATAAGTAGTTAGTAAATTATGCAGAATCATCACTGTTTAAGAAAGTAAATTTTTTCTTATTTAATACTCTGTAGAAAAATATAGAAATCATTATTTTACAAAAATATTGATTGAAGTTAAGTCTTTCTCATTCTTATAATACAAAATGTAACTGATAAACCCACAGAACTTCTGAGCACTTAACATTTAAAATAAAATCAAAACTGAAAATGGCCAGAGTTTCTATCTCTTTTCCTTTTTATCTCTTTAATCATGACTATGTCTCTTAATACCTTTGAATCTACTTTTCTCTATATAAAATATGCAAAGCAATATCTACATTGAAGTGCAAATAAGATTATTTATATATGAAAAATCTTATATTGCAATAGAATATATATCTTGACATTGATTTATGGAGCTAAATTAATTTATTGACAAGAATCATCTCTGTAATATAGTAACCCAAGTCAATCTAGTCAATGTGAACGTACGAATTTTACTCATATCTCTGTTAATAGTTATACCAGTAGAAATCTGTTCTGCCACCTGAACATTTGTTCACATCTTCAACAAAGGATCATGGATTGGCTTTGGGAAATTATCTCTTCCTCATTGGATATAGTATTGATGATACCATCTGTGAAGATACTCTAGATCCCTTTGGCCCAGGGTTAGACACATGACTTAAAATTGGCCAATGGGGCATGCTTCTGGGAACTTTAACATTGAACAATGATTTTTAAAGAAATGAAACAAAACAACAATAACAACAATTTTAAAAAATTGAAAATAACTGGAATGTCTGTGTTTCCAAAGTTTTGCCCTGAAGAGACTGGTCTTTATTTCCTGCTCTTGAATTCTCAGTTCAGTTCAGTTGCTCAGTCCTGTCTGACTCTTTGCGACTCCATGGACTGTAGCATGTCAGGCCTCCCTGTCCATCACCAGCTCCTGGAGTCCACCCAAACTCGTGTCCATTGAGTCGGTGATGCCATCCAACCATCTCATCCTCTGTCGTCCCCTTCTCCTCTCGCCTTCAATCTTTCCCAGCATCAGAGTCTTTTCCAGTGAGTCAGTTCTTTGCATCAGGTGGCCAAAGTATTGGAGTTTTCAGCTTCAGCATCAGTCCTTCCAATGAACGCTCAGGACTGATCTCCTTTAGGATGGACTGGTTGAATCTCCTTGTAGTCCAAGGGACTCTCAGCCCTGTGTAATTCTTTTTCCTATGGATGCTAAGTTCTAGTCCTTCAGCTTCTCCTGTGAGCCACTTCAAACCTTCCCCATATATTTCATTTTCAGTGAGTTAGTTAGAGTTAGATTCTATTTCTAGCCCCCAAAGAAAGTAGTTGATAAATTGAATTTCTCCAGCTTCCTGGAGAAATGCCTATCAGCTGCTAAGCCAATGCAGTTGTGTCCGACTCTGTGTGACCCCATAAATGGCAGCCCACCAGGCTCCCCCGTCCCTGGGATTCTCCAGGCAAGATCACTGGAGTGGGTTGCCATTTCCTTCTCCAATGCATGAAAGTGAAAAGTGAAAGTGAAGTCGCTCAGTCGTGTCCAACTCTTAGCGACCCCATGGACTGCAGCCTTCCAGGCTCCCCTGTCCCTGGGATTCTCCAGGCAAGAGTTACTGGGGTGGGGTGCCATTGTCTTCTCTGTTCTCCAGCTTATAGATACATAATTTAACTACTATTTACAACATTAATCAGCTTTGACACTGTTAGTGGGAATGTAAATTTGTGTGCTACTGTGGAGAACAGTGTGGAGATTTTTAAAAAATTAAGTAAATAAAAATAGAGTTGCCATATGATCCAGCTACCCTAGTTTTCAATTGTTTAAAGAAACACAGTATAGTTATAATAGAGACAAAAATATAAGTATAGACATTCAGACCGGATTTCTACCAGAGTTTTGCTACATGCTCCTTCTCCTCTACCACGCCCCACCCCCGCCACTTTCTTTTTCTTCTGTTTAGAAATTACTATTCTGTGAGGGGAAAGTAAACTAGGGGAAAAAAATCTGAGAGAACTTCAATTTTGTTTTCACCTAGGTATTTGATACTACTTAAAAAGTGGAGGTAAATTGTTAAGTCAGTATAATGCATCTAACTGATAAAGGTTTAGATTGTGTTAGCTATTCTAAATTGTGTGTGCCCCTATAACATAGCAATTTATACAGAATATATCTCTTTGTGTCCTCTAGAAGGAGAAAGATAACATAAAGATGAATATAATGAAAATGCTTTAGTTTATCAAATTATACTTGGGAAGAAAAAGGCCGTATCTATCCCTTCATCTTGCTGAGATGTCAGAAAAAGAAATCAGAACAATATAATTGCAAATAAGTAGAAGTTAATCATTGCATAAAATGCTCCTTTGTAAAAAATGATGATTAAGAAAGAAAGATAGTTTGTAGCCACCTAGTTACATTATCATGTAGACTATGAAAACTACAATTTAATTTAATCATTGAATTAATGGGAGTAGTAGCTATTTCCTTTAATGTGCTCTCTTCAGGACAAAAATACAATTTATTTAAGTTCCCTCTAGTAATATAAGAAATATGCCCATGAATTGCGTTGCTCGATCATATGGCAACTCTATTTTTGTTTTTATTTTTTAGAAGTCGCCACACTGTTCTTCATAGTGGCACACCAATTTACATTCCCACCAACAGTGTCAAAGGGTTTCATTTTCTGTACACGCTGTCCAGTGTTTATTATTTGTATACTTTTTAATGATGCTCATTCTGACCAGTGTGATTGTAGTTTTGATTTGCATATCTCTAGTAATAAGGAATATTAAGCATCTTTTCATGTGTCTGTTGGTCATTTGTCTATCTTCCTTGGGGAAGGGAATTTTTAGGTCTTCTGCCATTTTTGATCGAGTGATTTTTGTTATTGAGTTGTATGAGCTTTTTGTGTATTTTGGAAATGTATTCTCTTGTCAGTTGCATCATTTGCAAATATTTTCTCCCAGTCCATAGGTAGTCTTTTTATTTATGGTTTCCTTTGCTGTGCAGAATCTTATGAAAACTATAATTTGAAAAGGTACATACATCCCTGTGTTCCTTGCGGCACTATTTACAACAGAAATGACGTGGAAACAACCTAAATGCCGATCAGCAGATGAATGAATAAAAATGTGGTATGTATACACAGTGGAATGCTACTCATCATAAAAACAACAAAATGCATCTGCAGCAACATGAATGGACCTAGAGGTTATCATACTAACTGAAGGCAGAAAGAGGAAGACAAATACTGTGTGATATCAATTATATGGGGAATCTAAAGTATGATACAAATGAATCTATTTATAAAAGAGAAATAGGTTCACAGATATGGAGAACAGACTTGTGGTTGCCAAGGGGAAAGAGGGCATGGGGAGACCTGGATTGGGAGTTTTGGATTAGCAGATGCAAGGCATTATATATATATATAATGGATAGACAATAGGGTCCTACTGTGTAGCACAGGGAACTATATTTAATGTCCTGTAATAAACTATAATGGAACGGAATATGAAAAAGTATATTATATATGTGTGAAAGTGAAGTCACTCAGTCGTGTCCTGCTCTTTGTGACCCCATGGACTGTAGCCCACCAGGCTCCTCTGTCCATGGGATTCTCCAGGCAAGAATACTGGAATGGGTTGCCATTTCCTTCTCCACATATATATGTGTATATATGTATATGTATAACTGAATCACTTTACTGTACAGCAGAAATTAACACAACATTGTAAATAAGCTATACTTTAGTAAAATAGATTTTAAAAAATAAAGGGAAAAAAGTAAATATGACTGAAGAATGAAAAGGGTATATGATTACTATAGAGTATATTAAGACAGTACTGCAAAAAATTGTATGTCAAAAATTTGAAAAATGAAATGGAAAAAATTGCTCAAAAATATGGCTGACTTAAATCTCTTGAAATTGTTGTTGTTTTGGAGACTTAAATAATTCAAATGGAGCAAATAATTGTCAATCGTCTGCTAGACCTGCTTGGAGAGATAATTTTCAATAAAAAAGTAATAGTCAGGACAGTGGCTTCTCGTTCCCTGTATTCTCTTGAGTGTCTGCTACAGTGCACACAACTGGTAGGTGCTCATGTCTCTCTCTTGGCTAGTCTTGTCAAAGTACTGACTTGAGAGGTCCGCACAAAGTTATTTTGATTACATCTAAAAATTATTTTCAGAATAGTCCTTTAGGAGAAAGTGTGAAATGCTGAATAGTGAACAGACATAAAAATTTTAAAATATTACACTTTCTTTTTGAACTTTTTTTCTTTAAAAAAGAAAAAAACAACTTTGAACATATATTTTACTCAATGTTTGTACATATGCTGTTTTGAAAACAAGAACTATTAAAAGGTACCTGATACTGCACTTTAAAAAGTTACATTGGGATATGTTGTAAGAAAATATTTTAGCTCAGTGAAAACAGAGTCCCAACAGAGAAAAGTTTAGAAGGAACTGTGAAAAATGTTGGGGGATGTTCCGTACTCAAATGTAATTTATTATGCATGATTTGAGGATGCCAAATCATCAGGTTTAGCACACCAAGCTGCCTGATTTCACAGAACTAGAAAAGGACATAATATCCTTCACACTTATTTCTGCTGCTATTAAAACTAGCTTCTCAAATTTCTTTCCAGCAAAGCAGAACAGAGTTGCTTGTCAAACTGTGTTATTGATGAGGGTGAAGCACATAACAAAAAACAAGCTAGATAAATAGATTAACATAAATGATCACTTAAGCATTTTATCATTTGTCAAAGGAACCTGAATTAATATTTTTATTTGATATATGATATTATGTCTAAATGCAGAAAAAACAATGACAACAAAAAGCACTAGTTTTATTTGCATCGAATGACTGTTACCTCCATGTGGTATTAATCAAAGCACCAGTTAGTATAATTTTTGGTATGGCTAAGTTTTTGAGGATGGCAATTAATTTCAAATACACATATTATTTGTATTTTATTATAGTATTGAAGTTGAATTTTTTATTATTTACATTTTGAATGTTATTGTTATATTATTATTTTAATATAAATTGTTAGGATCTCTTTCAAAATTCATGCCCGTATCTGTCTTTAATACAAAGTCTAAGCTATTATAGTAAAGCTTTTTCATATGCTGCCAGTAAGACGCTTTCCATTTACGTAGGACAAGTATTGAAGTTCTAATGTAAAATATTAACAGTCTTTTTTTTTTTTGACTATTGAGGAAACCTTGTTAAGTGTGTAAACATATTTTCTGAAATTTATCAAAAATTCCACTTAATTTTGAACTAGGTATTATTAAAGAAAAATTATGAATATTTTTATAAAAGAACATTTTAGCATTCCATATTAGGCTTTTAATCTCATGGCAATAACTTTGTGGTGTTAGGTTGATTATTTATTTTGAAATTTTAAAAAAGTCATAAAATAATGCATTAAGGTTGGGATACATATATATTTTCAAATATAAATGAAATAATTTGTTATATTATTGAATGATTGCTTATTATTGATCTGATTAACAGAAGAACCAGTGAGAAAGTGTTTTTAAGTTGATTTCATATGAAAAATGAACCTTTCCTTATACTAGGTAAATGTATTATAATTTTAAATTATGTCATCAAAATCTAAGGAAGCTGTGCAAAAATGTTTTATAAACATAAGAAACCACTCCTGTTTGAAAAACATGTCAAAGATTATAATTTGACTCTTTTGTCTGTGAGGTATATTTTGATGTATTTTGAAAGCAAAATGATTGCAAAAAAAATAAATAAATAAAGCTGAGTTTCCACTGTTTACAAACATCTTCCCTGGACTTCAAAGTAAGAGACTGACATACCGTAATTGATAATTCTACAGAGCTCTTGCTTCCCATAAATTAACATTTAAAATGTAACCTTGAAGAAAGTAATCATTTTAGATATTACTGTTTAAGGGCACATGGTCACAATGTCTAAGATTAAGGTGGTTTATTAAGGTGAATAGATGTGATAGAAGATTTATAGTTCTGGGCTCCCCTGCCCGCCATAGCCTTTAACATCTCACTATACCTTATTTTCTGAATTTATAAAAATAGAGCTTATCTGTAGATATAAAGCTGAGACTTTGAGCAGATGTCAAATAGTAGGTGCCATGGGACAGAAAATAATTATTATTCAGAGAAAATCGTATCTTTTTCACATTGCCATTTATCTTTTTCTGCCCACCAATTGATAATAGAAAGTAGGGAAAATGTTGTTTTCAGCATACTGATGATTTTATTCTGTTGGTCTTAAGTTTCTCTTGGCTGTTGTTCCCCTTAATCTTTTTTGTTTCTCTCTGACATCTTTCTCGCCAAGCAAATAATGTAGGAAACCACAGAAATCTACTCTAATTATACAAAAATTTTATACTGGTTATAGTAATCTGTAAGGATGTGAATAAAAATTAGACTTATATAGGCATTGCTCATAACTGTAAATCTGTAAAGACTATCAAGATTGTACTTGCTGTGTAAAAGTGGTGTTAACTGTATCTTTCTTTATGAGAGTACCTGAAACATCTATGAGAATTGAAAACGTGCAGTTCCTACAACCGACACTTACATGACTAGGAATCTACTCTAGAGTATACTTACTCATATGTCAGATGAGACAGATTCAAAGATGGCCATTTGTGACTGAAGAGTATAGTGAAATACTAGAAAAAATGATACATGTGCTAGTTGATAAAGAGATAAATGAATAAAAAGTGATATATACATATAAATATTTAAAATTTACTCATTTATAAAATTTAACTGTATAGTGATCTATACAGTTATCTATACAGTGATCTATACAACTGCTCAGTTCAGTTGCTCAGTTGTGTCTGACTCTTTGCCACCCCATGAATCGCAGCACACCAGACCTCCTAGTGTGTAAAAATATTTAAGATATTATGGAGTGAACAAAGTGAGTTGCATAAAAAGCATGTTATCCTTCATGTAAATTAATGAAAATGCTATATACTATATACTATACTATATACTAATGCTATGGATACATATGTAAAGTTTTGAGAAAGGGAGTGGAAGGATGAATCATAAACACATAGCAGTGGAAACTTCTAAACAGATGTCAAATAGATAGGACTTGAAGAAGGGGCCAAGTAAGCTTTACATTCTGCTGTCTTTAACAGTTTATATTAGCAACTTGTTAATGGTCTTTGTATAATTTTTAATAGATACCATATAGAATTATATTCAACTGTATGTGACATAAAACCAAGAAATTGTGGTTTAAAGAAGATAGAAGTTGATTTCTCTATCACGTGAAAGAAGTAGGTTACCAGGGCTGGTATGGTGACATCATGGTGGCACCCAATCCTTCTCAGCTATTTTGAGAATTTTTTTTTAATGTCAAGTCATGATCCAAAATGGTTGTTGGAGCCTTAGTTGTCATTTTTGCATTCGAAACCAGTAGCAGGAAAAAGGGTTCCTAAAAATATCTCTCCATTCTTTTCAGGGACTAACTTTCATTTCTATCTCTTTAGCCAAATTTAGTTGTATGGTTGGAGAGGGAAATGGCAACCCACTCCAGTGTTTTTGCCTGGAGAATCCCAGGGATGGGGGAGCCTGGTGGGCTGCCGTCTCTGGGGTCGCACAGAGTCGGACACGACTGAAGCGACTTAGCAGCAGTTGTATGGTACTGCTCAGCGCTAGAGATACTGAGACATGCAGCATTCTAGCTTGTTCAGATAAGACATAAGCAGAGAATGGATGTAGGGAATCAATTTGCATTCTCCTTTAAAACTAATTAACTTATCTTAATTGGAAGATAATTGCTTTACAATCTTGTGATGGTTTTTGCCATACATCAACATGAATCGGTCGCAGGTATACATGTGTATCCCCCTCATGAACCTGCCTCCCACCTCCCTCCTTACCCTATCCCTCTGGGTTGTCCCAGACACTGGCTTTGGGTGCCCTGCTTTGTGCATCAAACTTACACTGGCCATCTGTTTTACATATGGGACTATACATGCTTCAATGCTATTCAATGCTATTCTTGTCTTCTCCCACTTAGTCCAAAAGTCTGTTCTTTACATCTGTGTCTCCTTTGCTGATCTGCATGGTAGGATCATTGTTACTGTTTTTCGAAATTATATATATATATGTGTTAATATACAGTATTTGTCTTTCTCTTTCTGACTTTCCTCTGTATAATAGGCTCCAGTTTCACCTACCTCATTAGGACTGACTCAAATGTGTTCCTTTTTATAGCTGAGTAATATTGCATTGTGTACATGTACCATAACTTCCTTATTCATTTGTCTGCCAGTGGACTTCTAAGTTGCTTCCATGTCCTAGCTATTGTAAATAGTGCTGCAGTGAACATGGGTACGTGTGTCTCTTTCAATTCTGATTTCCTCAGATTGTATGCCCAGAAGTGGGATTGCTGGGTCGTATGGCAATTCTACTCCCAGTTTTTAAAGGAATCTTCATACTGGTTGTACCAGTTTGCATGCCCACCAACAGTGTAAGAGGGTTCCCTTTTCTCCACACCCTTTTCAGCATTTATAGTTTGTAGACTTTTTGATGATGGCCATCCTGATGATGTGGGATGCCACTTCACTGTGGTTTTGATTTGCATTTCTCTAATAATGAATGATATTGAGCATCTTTTCAGGTGTTTATTAGCCATCTGTATGTCTTCTTTTTTGTTTAGTTCTTTGTCCCACTTTTTGATTGGGTTGTTCATTTTTCTGGTATTAAGTTGCATGATCTGCTCGTATATTTTGGAGATTATTTGTAAGTTGTTTCATTTGCTGTTATTTTCTTCCATTTTGAATGCTGTCTTTTCACCTTGTTTATAGTTTCCTGTGCCGTTCTAGGAATGGCACTTGAACAGCAAATTTTAGAAATTTTAAGTTCTTCTCTTTCCTGCATGCTAAAAGACCACTTTGAATTAATTAAATTGAAGCAGTGAGACCATATCTATGATAATGGTAACACAACTTATATTTTCAGTATTCAATCACCAATAATACTAAATTTTAACCTTAAAAGCATTTGTGCAAAAATTTTTAAGTTTAATTAGGTCCCATTTGCTTATTTTTATTTCCATTACTCTGGAAGTGGGTCATAGAGGGTTCTTGCTGTGATTTATGTCAGAGAGTGTTCTGCCTATGTTTTCCTCTAAGAGTTTTATAGTTTCTGGTCTTATATTTAGGTCTTTAATCCATTTTGAGTTTATTTTTGTGTTTGGTGTTAGAAAGTGTTCTAGTTTAATTCTTTTTCAGGTGATTGACCAGTTTCCCAGCACCATTTGTTGAAGAGACTCTTTTCTCCACTGTATATTTTTGCCTCCTTTATCAAAGATAAGGTGTCTCTAGGTGCATGGATTTATCTCTGTACTTTCTATTTTGTTCCATTGTTCTATATTTCTGTCTTTGTCCTAGTACCATAGTTTTTTGATGACTGTTGCTTTGTGCTTTGGCTATTTGAGGGCTTTTGTGTTTCCATACAAATTGTGAAATTATTTGTTCTAGTTCTGTGAAAATACTGTTCTTAAAGATGGAGATAGAGATGGGGAAGTGAGAAACAGCCTGTGCACTAGGAGAGAAGGAGGGATGCAAAAGTGAATAGTTGAATTTGAGTGTAGAGATATGGATGGCTACTTTTTGAAATATGCACATTTTATATTAAAAAATACTCATAGTTAAAAGTATTCAAGTTTTCTTGTTTTTTTTTTTTGATAATTACCAGCCCAATCTCATTAGCAATGTTTCATCTATAAAATGTAAATAAGACCACTTACAACATATACCAGGAAGTTTTCATAGTCACTGGGGCTTGAAGCAAGAAGCCATCAGTGCAGATGCTGCTTCCAGGTATGAATGGTTACCAACAGTGTATGCTTCAGACACCTCAAGTTCTAAAAGGTGCATCCAAATAAGTTTGTCCCTGAGAGAGTTTATTTGATTTATACTCCTTTTGAGGATGATCAGGAGAGGAAGAGTTACTGGTGATTGAATACTGAAAGTATAAGTTGTATTATAATTATCATAAATATGATATGTTTTCACTGCTTCCATTTAATTAATTCAAAGTGGTCTTTCAGCATGCAGTAAAGGGAAGAATTTAAAATTTCTAACAGTAGCTGTTCAAGTGCCATTCCCAGAAGGGCATTACCAAGTATTTTCTTTTGAGCTTTAATTAACACTATGGCTCTGAGATGGCAGGTAGAACATCACTGTGGAGAGACGTGCTTCTTTGAAGCCACTTAAATGCAAGCTGCTGTTGCTGCTGCTAAGTTGCTTCAGTCGTGTCCGACTCTGTGAGACCTCATAGATGGCAGCCCACCAGGCTCCCCTGTCCCTGGGATTCTCCAGGCAAGAACAGTGGAGTGGGTTGCCATTTCCTTCTCCAATGCATGAAAGTGAAAAGTGAAAGTGAAGTCTCTCAGTCATGTCTGACTCTAGCGACCCCATGGACTGCAGCCTACCAGGCTCCTCCGTCCATGGGATTTTCCAGGCTAAAGTACTGGAGTGGGGTGCCATAAACACAAGGTGGATGCTTAAACACAAAGTGGATTGCCATTATAAATTTCAGAATTTCATCTCTTCATTTCCTTCTCTTTTCCCAAATACTCAAAGGAACTGTGAAAAATATACATTGAGATTATAGATTTGGTTGTGAATGACATCAAATAATGGTTTTTGTTGGCTTGTTTCTGCTTTAGATCTCTCCCTCTTCCTGCCTTTCCCTCTCTCCCTCCTGTATCTCTTTCCAATAAATTAGATATTACAGATACAGCTAAACTCATTTCCCATGACATATTTGCCTTCTCTCACTCTCCTAAAGTTTACTACTCCAGGAAAAAAAGGATGGTACTTTGTGTATTTACATAAATAATGAAATCATAAACCTATCTTTTCCAATAAACATATCTTAGTTTATTTTTACTTATTATGCTTTGGAAATGCAACTATGTTGATTCATGTAGATCTAGCAAGATTATTTGATTTAGCAGTTGCTCATTTCAAAAAGAGACACAGATGTATAGAACAGTCTTTTGGACTCTGTGGGAGAGGGAGAGGGTAGGATGATTTGGGGGAATGGCATTGAAACGTGTATAATATCATACATGAAACGAATCGCCAGTCCAGGTTCGAGGCATGATGCAGGATGGTTGGGGCTGGTGCACTGGGATGACCCAGAGGGATGGTATGGGGAGGGAGGAGGGAGGGGGGTTCAGGATGGGGAACATGTGCACACCCATGGCAGATTCATGTTGATGTATGGCAAAACCAATACAATATTGTAAAGTAATTAAACTCCAATTAAAATAAATAAATTTATATTTTAAAAAATCAAGTTACAAAATCCAAAAAATAAAAATAAAGATCAGTAGGACAGGGTTCCAACTTTCAATGAAAAAAAAAAAAGCAACTTTAACTGGAAACGTCAACATCCTCTGATATCTAAAATTAAATTGTATATTTTATAAATTATACTAATGCTACATATTATTTTAGATAATTATTTTGTTTGGGTTTTGAGCATTAGAGTCAAAACCTGATTTTTTTTTCTTTTTAAAAGTTGCTTGTAAATATTTGCAAATTTGAAGTTGCAATTAATAACAATTTGTAATTACAGAACTCCAATTTTTTTCTAAAAAAAATGTAAACAACAACAACAACAACAAAAAAAAGAAAAGTGTTTTGTATTCATCTTTTTATAGAAACTAGTGTATGTAAAATGTGGTCCGTGTTATAAATTCTTATGTATCTATTCCAGTATCCTTTATTTAGCCAGTCTCCTGTTTAGTATTAGATAGACTGTATAATTGCAAATCTGCTACTTTCACAGTAATAGATTTTGACAGCTTTTTAAGTAACATGATTTTGTGTAATTAGAATGTTTTCCAGTCTGTAAGTTAGTCAGGAACCTCACCACTTTCTTGTATAAAGTTTTTGATTTTTAATCAGTGACACTTTCCACCTGTTTATGTGCAAATTCCATTATTACATGAATACTTTCCACTATTTACAGTCAAAACCTAGTTTATTGATCCAATATAGTATATTGTGTTTTCATTCCAAATCATCTGTATTAATCACTTAAGTATATTTTAAAGGGATTTGATGTTGAACAGTTTGAATATACTATATAGGGCCTGTACATCTAGTTAAGATTATAATTCATTTTATTAGACAATAGTTAATAGATTTATCTGAACCAAAACATCTTGTTGATAACACACCAGCAGATACTGCACCCAAAATGTAAACTTCTATATAATCAAATTAACAAATCAGGATAATTGTTAAGTAGCAATTTAATATCTAGTAATATAACCAACTAGCTCAAAATAGTCTCAAAAATGTAAACTGAAATTGAAACTGAAATATATATATATTAAGTGTTAAGTATATATATATTATATATATATTATATATATATTAAATGCTAAGTAAACAAATTAATATAAATTCTGGTTTAAAAAATAAGAACTCTGGAGGTACTGAATCTCAATGTTTTCCATGAAATATTGATTAAAAACATTTATTAAACTCCTGGTGAATATGCATGTAGCACTTAATTATGTTTAGTGGGGAAATAACATATTCTAGCCCACAAGGAATCTATGATTAACCATGAACATACAGTTAACTAAGGACATACTTAAAAGTAACAGTGATATAGTGAAAACTCTTAAATTATGTTATCCTGAATTATTGGTATAAGTTCCTTCACCTAAAAGAATTTCTAGTTAACTAAAGTATTGAAATGGCAATTATGTTTAATCACGTAAATGAAAGCCATATGTAAAGGAGGGCATGCTTTCTAAACAGAATATTCTGTGCAATTGTACTTTCAGTTATTATATTTGCTATAATGAAATAACTTTCTGTTTGCTTTCATGATGTTAGTGCATCTGCTTTTGTTTTCCCACTACAGACTGCGGAGGAGAATATGCCTAGTATGTGTTCCCCATGCTGTTCTGCACAAGGTAAAAAGGTTTACACATGTTAAATGGAACGGTTGAGATTTTTAGAGAGAATGGTCTATGGTTTAAAAAGTTTGGGAGACAATGTATTAAGTAAAAGTAGCTATATTTGTTTTAGAATCAGTTTCCATGCATAAAATGTTAAAACTTTGAAGATGAACTGTTTGTTTGCAATGTTTCACTAATTCTATTAGACCATAAAACTCATGTCTTCATCTTCAATACACTAGTGTTCCTCAAACATAATTTTGGAAATACTGGCATTATATATTGTCCTCCACTTATACACAGATGATTACCTTACCACTTTGACTCCTATATTTATAAACATTTTTATATTAAAAATAAAAATAATTTAAAAATTAAAAATTATTTAGGTTATTTTAGGTTCTTTAGATTTTTATAGAAATGTTCAAATCAGCCTGTGAATTTGTTCAAAAACTCCTGGTGGTATTTTGATTGGTATTACAATGAATCTGTAAATCAGTTTAGGGAGAATAGACATCTTAATAATATTGAATCTTTCAGTCTAGGAACATAGAATAGGTATCTATTAAATTGCCTTTAATTTCTCACAGTAATGTTTTGTGCTTTTTAGGTCTTAGTCATCTTTTGTTAAATGTATTCCTATAAATGTCATGTTTTATGATAATATTATAGTGTCATTTAAAATTTTTAATTGCCTGGTATAAATAAATGTAATAAATTATTTTTGGCTTCATATCCTGTAATCATGCTAATTTTACTTAATAAGTCTAGATTTTTATAATTTTGGTAGAGTCTTTAAGACTTTCTATGTAAGCACGTCCATCGAGTCAGTGATGCCATCCAGCCATCTCATCCTCTGTGGGACCCTTCTCCTCCTGCCCCCAATCCCTCCCAGCATCAGAGTCTTTTCCAATGAGTCAACTCTTCGCATGAGGTGGCCAAAGTACTGGAGTTTCAGCTCTAGCATCATTCCTTCCAAAGAAATCCCAGTGCTGCTCGCCTTCAGAATGGACTGGTTGTATCTCCTTGCAGTCCAAGGGACTCTCAAGAGTCTTCTCCAACACCACAGTTCAAAAGCATCAATTCTTGAGCGGTCAGCCTTCTTCACAGTCCAACTCTCACATCCATACATAACCACTGGAAAAACCATAGCCTTGACTAGACGGAGCTTAGTTGGCAAAGTAATGTCTCTGCTTTTGAATATGATATCTAGGTTGGTCATAACTTTCCTTCCAAGGAGTAAGCGTCTTTTAATTTCATGGCTGCAATCACCATCTGCAGTGATTTTGGAGCCCCCAAAATAAAGTCTGACACTGTTTCCACTGTTTCCCCATTATTTCCCATGAAGTGATGGGACCGGATGCCATGATCTTAGTTTTCTGAATGTTGAGCTTTAAGCCAACTTTTTCATTCTCCTCTTTCACTTTCATCAAGAGGCTTTTTAGTTCCTCTTCACTGATGGCATTACTGACTCGGTGGACGTGAGTCTGAGTGAACTCCGGCAGTTGGTGATGGACAGGGAGGCCTGGCGTGCTGCGATTCATGGGGTCACAAAGATTTGGACACGACTGAGCAACTGAACTGAACTGAAGTGTGTGGGTATAGACAGATTTATTTTTTCCCAAAATTGTTGCTGTATTTCACTGTTAAAACTCATTACAGTACAATATCTATAAAAAGTTGGAGTGGACAGTTTTGCATAGTTCCTTGTCTTACAGAGTAATCATTCAATATTTCACCATAAAGATGTAGGTATTTTTTGTTTTGTTTTGTTTTTTGTTTTTAGATACCTTCTATCAAATTAAGGACATTTTTTTTATTTTTCAAGTGTGCTGAGAACTTTTTTAGTACATGGATATTGAATTTTGTCAAAGGCTTTCTCTGTACCTATTAAGCTCATTATGAGTTTTATCCTTTGTTCTATTAATGGGGCAAATTACATTATTGATTTTTAGTTATTACACTAATTTTGCATCCCTGCAATAATTCCCAGTTGTTCACAATGTGTTTTTCTTTTGTATATATTCGTGTTTGATTTTCTGATATTTTGCTTCTATGTTTATAAGGGCTGCTGTTATGTAATTTTTTGGTAGTGTTTTGGTCAGAATTTGTATCAGGATTGTGCTGGTATTACACAGTAAGTTGGTAAGTTTCTTTCTCTTGTCTGTTTTTTCAAGGGTGGTTAAATGATTGATAGTATTATTTTTCCTTAAATGTCTGACAAATTTACCAAAGCAAGTGTTTGCCTTCAGAGCTTTCATTTAGGTTTTATTTTTAATTATGAGTTTGATTACTTGTACAGGTAGAATATTACTTTGGCTTATCTCTTTTATTCTTCACTAGTTTTAATAACTTATTTTTCAAAGAATCATCCTTTTCATTTAATTTTCAAGTATATTCACATAATACTATTTATGATATTCTCATTTAATGATTTTAGATTCTATAGTAATATCACATTCTGTTTTCCTAGTATTGGCTTTTTGTGTTATTTTTGTATTTCTTTATCTGCCTTACTATATGGTTAATTGGTTTTATTAATCTTCCCAGAGAACCAGATTTTGACTTTATTAATTCTAATATTTGCTTTGTTTTCATTGATTTCTTCTTTTCTACTGGTTATTTTTTAATTCCTACTGACTCTGATTTTAATTCTTTTTTAATCTAGCTTCTTAATTTATAAACATTGATAAGTTATTGTAAATCTTTTTTCCTTTAAAACATAGATATCTAAAGTAAAAAGTTTCCTTAAGTTCTATTTCAGTTACAAATCACAGTTTTCTGTTTGAATTTTCATTATCATTTTCTACAGAATATTTTGTTTTCTCATGAACTTTTGTTTTATATGTTCATTCTTTTTTTAATATAAATTTATTTATTTTAATTGGAGGTTAATTACTTTACAATATTGTATTGGTTTTGCCATACATCAACATGAATCTGCTGCAGGTATACACGTGTTCCCCATCCTGAACCCCCCTCTCTCTTCCCTCCCCATACCATCCCTCTGGGTCATCCCAGTGCACCAGCCCCAAGCATCCTGTATCCTGCATCGAACCTGGACTAGTGATTCATTTCTTATATGATATTATATATGTTTCAATGCCATTCTCCCAAATCATCACACCCTCTCCCGCTCCCACAGAGTCCAAAAGACTGTTCTGTACATCTGTGTCTCTTTCGCTGTCTTGCATACAGGGTCATCATTACCATCTTTCTAAATTCCATATATATGCATTAGTATACTGTATTGGTGTTTTTCTTTCTGGCTTACTTCACTCTGTATAATAGGCTCCAGTTTCATCCACCTCATTAGAACTGATTCAAATGTATTCTTTTTAATAGCGAGTAATACTCCATTGTGTATATGTACCACAGCTTTCTTATCCATTCATCTGCTGATGGACATCTAGGTTGCTTCCATGTCCTGCCTATTATAAACAGTGCTGTGATGAACATTGGGGTACACGTGTCTCTTTCAATTCTGGTTTCCTCGATGTGTATGACCAGCAGTGGGATTGCTGGGTCACACTGCAGATGGTGACTGCAGCCATGAAATTAAAAGACACTTACTCTTTGGAAGAAAATTTATGACCAACCTAGATAGTATATTCAAAAGCAGAGACATTACTTTGCCGACTAAGGTCCATCTAGTCAAGGCTATGGTTTTTCCAGTGGTCATGTATGGATGTGAGAGTTGGACTCTGAAGAAGGCTGAGCACCGAAGAATTGATGCTTTTGAACTGTGATGTTGGAGAAGATTCTTGAGAGTCCCTTGGACTGCAAGGAGATTCCAACCAGTCCATTCTGAAGGAGATCAACCCTGGGATTTCTTTGGAAGGAATGATGCTAAAGCTGAAACTCCAGTACTTTGGCCACCTCATGCGAAGAGTTGACTCATTGGAAAACACTTTGATGCTGCGAGGCATTGGGGGCAGGAGGAGAAGGGGACGACCGAGGATGAGATGGCTGGATGGCATCACGGACTCAATGGACGTGAGTCTGAGTGAACTCCAGGACATGGTGATGGACAGGGAGGCCTGGCATGCTGCGATTCATGGGGTCGCAGAGTCGGACATGACTGAGTGACTGAATTGAACTGAACTGAAGGCAGTTCTATTTCCAGTTTTTTAAGGAATCTCCACACTGTTCTCCATAGTGGCTGTACTAGTTTGCATTCCCACCAACAGTGTAAGAGGGTTCCCTTTTCTCCACACCCTCTCCAGCATTTATTGCTTGTAGACTTCTGAATAGCAGCCATTCTGACAGGCGTAAAATGGTACCTCATTGTGGTTTTGATTTGCATTTCTCTGATAATGAGTGTTGTTGAGCATCTTTTCATGTGCTTGTTAGCCATCTGTATGTCTTCTTTGGAGAAATGTCTGTTTAGTTCTTTGGCCCATTTTTTGATTAGGTCATTTATTTTTCTGGAATTGAGCTGCAGGAGTTGCTTGTATAGTTTTGAGATTAGTTGTTTGTCAGTTGCTTCATTTGCTATTATTTTCTCCCATTCTGAAGGCTGTCTTTTCACCTTGCTTATAGTTTCCTTTGTTGTGCAGAAGCTTTTAAGTTTAATTTGGTCCCATTTGTTTAT
The DNA here is from genome assembly GCF_042477335.2 of Ovis canadensis. Lineage (NCBI taxonomy): Eukaryota > Metazoa > Chordata > Mammalia > Artiodactyla > Bovidae > Ovis > Ovis canadensis. The sequence continues at coordinate 148,153,308 of NC_091246.1, read as the reverse complement.
TTTTGCTTTTATTTCCTATATTCTGGGAGGTGGGTCATAGAGGATCCTGCTGTGATTTATGTTAGAGAGTGTTTTGCCTATGTTTTCCTCTAGGAGTTTTATAGTTTCTGGTCTTACGTTTAGATCTTTAATCCATTTTGAGTTTTTTTTTGTGTGTGTGTGTATGGTGTTATAAAGTGTTCTAGTTTCATTCTTTTACAAGTGGTTGACCAGTGTTCCCAGCACCACTTGTTAAAGAGAATGTCTTTAATCCATTGTATATTCTTGCCTCATTTGTCGAAGATAAGGTGTCCATAGGTGTGTGGATTCATCTCTGGGCTTTCTGTTTTGTTCCATTGATCTATATTTCTCTCTTTGTGCCAGTACCATATTGTCTTGATGACTGTGGCTTTGTAGTAGAACCTGAAGTCAGGCAGGTTGATTCCTCCAGTTCCATTCTTCTTTCTCAAGATAGCTTTGGCTATTCAAGGTTTTTTGTATTTCCATACAAACTGTGAAATTTGTTCTAGCTCTGTGAAAAATACCGTTGGTAGTTTGATAGGGATTGCATTGAATCTATAGATTGTTTTGGGTAGTATACTCATTTTCACTATATTGATCTTTATTTTTTTTAAATCAGTGACTAATGTCAAGTATCATCACATCACTGGCAGAAAATGAGTATTTCTGCTGTGAAAATAGAGTTGTTTTTTATGTTTTGTGTGTTTGATTTACCAAAATACTGGATAATTAAAAGATATCAATAGGAATTTGAAAGTACTGGCCTGGTTTGGGGATAAATGGGGGTAGAATATTAAGGGATATAGAAATAAGGCTCTATAAAAGAAATTGTATTGATATGTGGAATTCTATCATTAGTCATGATTTAATATCCTAACAAAGCCACTCTGGAGCCACTCTTGATGTGTTACTGCTGAGCAGAAGGCTGTGTATAGTGTCCATTCCTGCCCTTATTCCTGCTCTACTTATGGGCCTGTCATAGGACTGTCACATAATATCAGCAATAGGGGGCTGAGGAAGAAAAGAGGCTGGCTCCTCTACTGTTCTGTTGTTCCATTTAGTGTTTATTGTTTAATAATGTTCTATTGTTTTTATTCCTCAATATTTCTTATGCAAATATTAATCTTTGTTTAAAATATGCCTATCGAAATATCTTAATACCATTCATTAACATTTATATTTTCACCATAAATATGAAGTACAATCTTGATTATATTATAGCTTTCTAAATGTAGTTGTTGTCATTTTTTAATTTGTCTTTTCCAATAGCCTGTCTACACAATGCCATTTTAAAATTTTAAAACGTTTAAGTTCCCTATCATTACAGACTAAGTAGCTTTAAGCCTCAATGTACAAGTTTTAAAGCACACATTAATACGACACCAGTAACAACAATTTTACATTTGTTTCATCATCTATCACCTCCACTGTATTATCTTAAGGGATTTGATTTAAGTCATATCTGAATGATATAGTGTTTTTCCCTACTTTCTTCAATTTAAGCCTAACTTTTGCAATAAGGAGCTCATGGTCTGAGTCACAGTTAGCTCCAGGTCTTGTTTTTGCTGACTATATAGAGCTTCTCCATCTTCAGGTGTAAAAAATATAATCAGTCTGATTTGGTAATGACTATCTGATGATGTCCATGTGTAGAGACAGCTCTTGTGTTATTGGAAGAGGTTGTTTGCCTTGACCAGTGTGTTCTCTTGGCAAAACTCTGTTATCTTTGCCCTATTTGATTTTGTGCTCCAAGGCCAAACTTGCCTGTTACTCCAGGTATCTCCTGACTTCCTACTTTTGCATTCCAATCCCCTGTGATGAAATGGACATCTTTTTTGTGTTAGTTCTAGAAAGACTTGTAAGTCTTCATAGAACTGTTCAACTTCAGCTTCTTTGGCAATAGTGGTTGGGGCATAGACTTGGATTACTGTGATATTGAATGGTTTGCGTTGGAAATGAACTGAGATCATTCTGTCATGTTTAAGATTGTACCAAAGCACTGTATTTCAGACTCTTTTGTCAACTATGAGGACTACTCCATTCCTTCTAAGGGATTCTTGCCCACAGTGGTAGATATAATGGTTATCTGAGTTCAAGTTGCCCATTCCCATCCATTTTAGTTCACTAAAATGTTGATGTTCACTCTTACCATCTCCTTTTTGACCATGTCCAATTTGCCTTGACTTATGGACCTAACATTCCAGATTCCTATGCAATATTGTTCTTTACAGCATTGGACTTTACACTCACCACCAGACACATCTGTAACTGAGCATCATTTCTGCTTTGGCCCAGTTGGTTCATTCTTTCCGGAGGTATTTGTCCTCTCTTCCCCAGTAGCATATTGGACACCTATTGACCTGGGGGCTTATCTTCTGTTGTCATATCTTTTTGCCTTTTCAACTGTTCATGGGGTTTTTGATGCAAGGATACTAAAGTGGTTTGCCATTCCCTTCTCCAGTGGACCACGTTTTGTCAATGGTAGACAGAGTGCCTGAAGAACTATAGAGAGAGTTTCATAATATTGCACAGGAGGTGGTAACCAAAAGCATCCAGAAGAAAAAGAAATACAAAAAGGCAAAATGATTGTCTGAGGAGGTCTTACATACATAGCTGAGAAAAGAAGTGAAAGGCAAAGAGAAAGAGAAAGAGATCCCCAACTGAATGCAGATTTCCAGAGAATAGGACAGAGAGGTAAGAAAGCCTTCTTAAGTAAACAGTGCAAATAAATGGAGGAAAAGAATAGAATGTGAAAGACTAGATATCTCTTCAAGAACACTGGAGATACCAAGGGAGCGTTTCATGCAAAGATGAGCACAATAAAGAACAGAAACAGCAAGGACTTAAGAGAAGCGGAAGTTAAGAATAGGTGGCAAGAATACACAGAAGAACTGTACAAAAAATGTCTTAATGACCCAGATAATCATGATGGTGTAGTCACTTATCTAGAGCCAGACATCCTGGAGTGTGAGTCAAGTGGGCCTCAGGAAGCATTACAACAAACAAAGTTAGAAGACATGATGGAACGCCAGCTGAACTATTTCAGTTCCAAAAAGATGCTGCTGCTAAAGTGCAGTACTCAACATGACAGCAAATTTGGAAAACTCAGCAATGGTCACAGGACTAGAAAAATTCAGTTTTCACTCCAGTTCCAAAGATAGGCAATGCCAAAGAATATTCAAACTACTGGACAATTGCACTCATTTCACTTGCTAGCAAAGAAATGCTCAAAATCTTTCAAGCTAGGCTTCAAAAGCCTGAGAACTGAGAACTTCTAGATGTACAGGCTGGATTTAGAAAAGGCAGAGGAAGCAAAAATCCAATTGCCAGTATCCATTGGATCTTAGAGAAAGTTAGGGATTTCCAGAAAAATATCTACTTCTGCTTCATAGACTATGCTAAACCTTTAACTGTGTGGATCACAATGAACTCTGGAAAGTTTTTAAAGAGTTGGGAATACTAGTCCACCATACCTGCCTCCCGGGAGACTTGTGTGTAGGTCAATAAGCAACTGTTAGACCCAGAGGTGAAACAACAGATTGGCTCAAAATTAGGAAAGGGGTGTGTCAAGGCTGTGGATTGTCACCCTACATATTTAACTTTGCAGAGTACATCATGTGAAATGCTGGGTTGGATGAATCACAAGCTGGAGTCAAAATTGTCGGGAGAAATATTAGCAACCTCAGATATGCAAATGATACTACTCTAATGGCAGAAAGTGAAGAAGAACTAAAGAGCCTCTTGTTGAAGGAAAAAGAAGAAAGTGAAAAAGCTGGCTTAAAATTCAACATTCAAAAAATGAAGATCATGGCATCTGGGCCTATCACTTCATGGCAAATAGGTAGGGAAAAAATGGAAACAGTGGCAGATTTTACTTTCTTGGGCTTAAAAATCTGCCCAGATAGTGACTGCAGCCACAGAATTAAAAGACCCTTGCTCCTTGGAAGAAAGTTATAATCCTAGACAGTGTATTATAAAGCAGACATCACTTTGCTGCCAAAGATCTATATAGTCAAAGCTATGGTTTTTCCAGTAATCATGTATGGATGTGAGAGTTGGATCATAAAGAAGGCTGAATGCCGAAGAATTGATGCCTTTTTATCGTGGTGCTGGAGAAGACTCTAGGGAGTCCCTTGGAGAGCAAGGAGATCAAACCAGTCAATCCTAAAGGAAGTCAACCCTGAATATTCATTGGAAGGACTGGTGCTGAAAGCTGAATCTCTAATTCTTTGGAATCATCTAATCAGAATCATCTAATTCTGAAGCAAAGAGCTGACTCCTTGAAAAAGACTTTGATGCTGGGAAAGATTGAGGGCAGGAGGAGAAGGATGAGATATTTGGATGATATCACTGACTCAATGGACCTGAGTTTTAGCAAACACAGGGAGATAGTGAAGTACAGGGAAGCCTGGCATGTTACAGTCCATGGGGTCACAAAGTGTTGGACGTGACTTAGTGACTGGACTGCAACATCGCCATCTATAATTAAATCAGACTTTAAAATAATAGATGCAGACTTTTTAATTAAAAAAGAAGTAACAGTCCTGATAACAGGCTTTCTAGTAGTCAAAGATTTTATAAAAAGAAGTTTTGTTACTAACATCTCATGTATATTCCCTCTGTGTTTTTTTTTTTGTTGTTGTTGTTGTAATATATTTTTGTCTAGAAGTAAGTTAACAACTCCAAAATTAAAGCTATGTTTTATTGCCCTAAGGCCCATGATTCATCTAACTTCATCTGGCTTCACTTTTTTCCTCCTGCAGTTAATAATTGAATATGATAAAATAGAAGGTAGAAATAAATTAGAATACTAATAGTTTCTTTGAATTCAAAAATATGCAAGGAAGGGATAAACAATTGATATTATTCAGAAACCTGGTTGTAAATGTGGCAGATTGTTCATTTCTCTTTGTTGTTTCTACAAAGATCTGAGTTTTCAACTGACAGAGATGCATTCTTTTTTTATCCCAGAGATAAATCATCATCAGTCTAAACCTGTCAATGTGATCTCAATCTCTTTGGTCTAATGAGGAACACTGTTACATAAGCAGAGTGTTTTAGAGAGCTCCTGAGGTTTCCTCTTCATGAGAGGAGAAGTATACTTGCTAGGCCCATCTCTTTTCTTTCCTTCCTTCCTTGACCTAAGGTATGATGCCTGAAGTTGTGGTAGCCAACTTGCATCTTAAGGAAAAAGCCCCAGAGATCACAGCACAAAGAGCATTATCATCCCAGGGATAACATTAGTGATCTAATGAGCTGATCACTATAGGAAACTATAGCTTTAGGGGAAGAATCATTATGGAACTGAAAATGACTCCAAAGCATTCACTTGTGTTTCCTCCCATTTTTGTAGCCTACCTTATTTAAGTATATGATACTGACAGATTTATTATGAAAATATTTTGAATAGTAGATTCCAAAGTCTTCAGAAATTTGATGCCAACTCTTCTGTATGATTCTCTCAGAGGACAGAACACAGATCACCCTGTTGTCTTAGTATTTATGCATCTAGGTTGGTCCTCTCATGGTCCCCAAGGATTCCTGCAATCTGGTATTTATGCATGTATGTATGCCTTTGAATGTGAACCAGGCTTAGTGACTTGCTTCTGTCAAGTAGGATGCAGTAGAAGTGATAGGTTGTCATTTCTGAGATCAGATTATAGGAAGACTGTGGCATGTATGTTGGGTGATCTCTCTGGCTCTCTTCCTCCCTATTCTGTGCTGTGAGCTGCTGTATAGGAAAATTACTCCCTGTGTGTTTCTTTTTTACTCTCACACTACTGCCTCCCGCATACCATTTCTGATACTAAATGAATGGGGAGTTTTCCTACACCAAGTAGTTCTCTGCAATACCAGCTGTGTGTCCTACAACTCAGTTCTGACACTAACCAGAATTAGCAAAGACACTATAGACTAAAGGCTAGTTTTACAAGACTGTACTGTACCCCAAATTTTTGAAATTGTTAGTTATTTATTCATGTCAACTCTTTGTGACCCCATGGACTATATCCCGCCAGGCTCCTCTGTCCATGGGATTTTCCAGGCAAGAATACTGGAGTGGGTTGCCATTTCCTTCCCCAGGGAATCTTCCTGACCCAGGGATCAAACTGGGGTCTCTCGCATGGCAGGTAGACTCATTACCATCTGATTCACACCCATTTCACACGTTAGTCTGAAGTAGTAGACCCCCATGTTACCCAAAACTTGTGTCTGACTTGCCTGTGAATCAGAAATTCTCATGATTCCTTCCTTGAATTTGATCATTTGCTATAACATTTCATAAACCCAGGAAACACTTAAGTTTAGCACTTTACTATAAAAAGGATATAATAAAGAATACAGATGATGTACAAAAGAGAAGAGATACATAGGGCAAGGTCTGAAAGGGTCCCTAGTGCCAGAGCTTTGGGCCCCATAGAGTTGTGGAGTACCACTCTTGATACAAGAGTGTGTTCACCAACCCAGAAGCTCACAAACCTTATACTATGGGTGTTTTTATGAAAGCTTCATCATGTAGGCCTGACGGAGCATTAACTCCATTTTCAGCCCTTCTTTCCTCTCCAGAGAATGGGGACATGGGGCTGAAAGTCTCAAACTTCTACTCCTAGGTGCCGGGGTCCAGCCCTGGTGGATCCAGGGAATTCGAAGCAGGGACGGCATCGGTGTCTGAGGAATTAATTGCTTAATTAAAGATATGGAGGGAGATTAGAAAGAAATAATGTAGTAGGAAAATAAGTGGAGAAAAAGATGCTGAATAACTTGGTTTACATGGAAAGCCAATAAAACTCTGAGACAAGGAGTTTGCACCACCTACGTAGGCCACCGGCACCCACTTGAATAGCGGAGGGTGCCCCGCGTTGGGCTCCCTCTCCCGTGGGTCTTAGAAGCCAGAGCAAAATTAGTAGGCTTGGGGAGCCTCCACACTCCAGATGGGAATTCAGCCAGAAAAGAAGAGAATGAGAAAAGACCACACGGGGGAAACCAGTCTTTCCAGGAACTGGTCCGTTTCTGTATTTTCCAGGTCCACTTTTATACTTTTAATTATACATAGAGATAAATGTAAGAAACAGAGTCACACAGGGTCAGCTGCTCCGACCCTTATCTAAAGACAGTGTTCTCAGTATATCTTTGTTCTTACAAGGGTCTTACATTTGTTTACAATATCTTCTGGTCTGGAGACAGATCAACATTTTATGGCCCCACCTTACTTTCTATTGATAAAGGTTAGTCGATCAGAAAACTTGTCTCCCCTTAAGATCTAGTAAGTCTTAAGATAGCGATAAAGTTACATTCTTACATAGCAAGGACACAATGATTTATAAAAAAGAAAGAGGAGTACAGTGATCTATAACAAAGAGAAAATTCATTAACTCAAAAGTCTAGTATTGCTAACATCAAAACTACTATACTTCCTTTTCTATGTTGCAATTACATCAATTAACATACTCCCAGGTGCCTAAGGATATGGAGGCCTGGTGTCAATCATTAACTCAGCAATGAAACCCTTCACCAACATAATTTCTAACTAAATCACTAGTACTATACTAATAATTTTCTAACTTCTCAAAAGAATATGTTTTTAGAAAGTTTAAAGCATCTTGTGCCTCTCACAGTTAGGAGGCTGTAAACAATCACATGTGGCGGGATAATCCTGTCAGGTAGGCTAGAGAGCCATCAGAGGAGTTTTTGGACTGAAACACCCTTGCCATGCCCAGGAGATTTATTAACTGGAGTCCTAAGTTAACTCCTTTTCAGAGAGAGGTGGTGGGGGATAGCCCCCTGTATAATGTCAGAAGAGCAGGCGAAAAGCACAATGCAGTAAGGCAGGCAGACTCTGGTTTTGGGACAGATGCACGAGCAGATCCAGCGAGGCTCCCTTAAGGCCCGACTCACCTTTGCCTGTCAGGCCCCTTAACCTCATGACCTTTGCCACTGGTGGGACTCCTCGTGCTGGCTCCCAGCACTTGGGTAGGTCTTTCTGGTTAACAGCTCCCACCTAGGAGCCTACCGAGTTATAAGAACAAAAGACATTTCTATCAGCCAGAAAATTCAAGGGATTTGGGAGTTTGGTGTCAGATGCTCCTATCACTAAAGTAATTAGAGTCTTCTGTATTAAGAACTGGGCTCAAACTCTAAATGTTTGAAAAAAAGATTCTCCTGGCAATTCTATTTACAAGAGTTTTAGGAATGTTGTCTTAGGAACCAGGGGGAAGAGATATATGTATTTCTTTATTTCACAGCTACCGTAAGGGATTCCCATGTAGCCAGGAGTTTATGTTTCTGGCCAGTGACCATCAAGGACCTGAGCCTGTCCTTACACTTACAAGGCTGAGCTTGAAAGCCGATCTCCCCCCAACAGAGCCTTAAAATAACTCTAATCCAGCCAGCACCTTGATTACAGACAGGGATTTTCTGCTTCACCTACAAAAGTAGGAAAAGCATGAAGAATGTTCCACAGCTGCTGCTCGTTAGTATCATCATTTAGCCTTCTTTTACTCTGTCTTTCTCATTTGGTATGTAGTGGTTATTCATTAGCACACATATGGATGATCTGTAGTCCCTAATTCCTTCTCATCTGTATTAATTTAACAGTGAAAATTCTGCTTTCACTAAACACAACTCTAAAGAAAGTAAAATGTTTTCTTCTTTTCAGTGATAATCTTTAAATAGTTGGTGATTATATTAAATATTATTACATTCACTCACCTTTCAAGAATTTTTCCCACTGAGAGATGCACATTTAGCAATAACAAAAGCTAAATGCAGTACAATAAAATTATGTGGGAGGGATTTCAATTTCATAGTAAAATGGTAAGTTTATTATGAAATGTTTACATTCCAGTCCTCATCTTAGAACATAATTGTGTTAGTTATTAAACTGTTGTCAGCTATGAGTTCATCCTCCATATGGAGTATTTTGATGCTGCGGCTGGTCCTCTGCCAACCACCTTTCTTCTCTGCCAGTTGGCTCCCCATTAGGTTCTGCCATAGGGACACTGGAGCAAGTGCAAAAAAACAGGAGAGGGGAGAAAGGAATTTTGTTTATCTGTTTGTTTGTTTTTTCTTGTTGGCATTGCTCCAGCCTTGGCCCTCTACCAGGTGCAGTAGCAATCACCTCTAGTTCCCAGGTTTTTCACTCCTCTTAGAAGTGGCCTTGGCAGCAATGTCAGCTTCAAAGCTGGCCTTCCTCCCTCAGGGTCTGGGCCAAGCTACACAGGGGTCTTTGAGGTTCCAGAGATTAATGTCAACCCTGTAGCATCTGCCCCTCAAATTCTTTGGTTCTAGATCTGCAGGGTCATTCCTCTGAACTGCTAACTTCTGATAACCCTACTCTTCCTTTTGGTCCCTTAGCCTTAGTTAGGGCTCTTACCTACTTCTTACAGTTACTATTTCTTTCCATGTTAGTATTCTTGTTTTGTTTTGTTTTCTAATATCAGCCTAATTTCCTCTATAAAATTCTCTTATTATTTTGTTTTGTTTAAGAATAATTGTTTCTGTTTTCCCACCTTGATTATGACTGGTACACAGTGCAGTAGTAGAAGAATTTACATGGAGAATATTTCAAATTCACAATAAAATACTACAGAAGTCCAAGACATAGATCCTATTAAGTTTATATTATATATTGATTGTTTTGTAATGTGTTTTGAATGTTAAATACTGGTCTTAAAAACACAAATGTCCATAATGGCTGTCCCTTCTAAAAGAAACACTTGAATAGGCTTAATAAACAAGTTGGCAATGAATCATTCTCTAATGTTCTCTCTGGTTCACAGAAGACTTCTCACCATCACTAACCACCTCTTTCTCTGAATTTATATTTGCTTTACATATTCTGCTTCTCAGTTTCAATTCTCAGTTCTTGTACACTGTATTATTTCTGCTATATCAGTTTTTTCTCCTAAATAACCTAGCAAGTTCCTTGTGATTTATGAATCCTTTTCTTTCTTTCTTGTCTCTCATATGCTTAGCACAACTTTCTTGAAAGATAGCACTATTTAACAAGTATTTGTTGATAAATATATCCAGAATGCTCCACTTTTATATTTGTAAAAAAAGATTTCTTTTAAAGAAGTCAGAGAAAAGGAATGTGGCAATGGTGGAGAATAAAAGAAAGAGCTAGATATTAATAAATTGATTAAAATTTGTTGACCAAATTTAACAAAGTCTGCTGATATTTAATACAAATATATTGCTAAATATTGCTAATTGCCAAATTCAGCATTTCATGACTATTTGGTGAATGATAAATTTATAAATATTTGATGAACTTCAGAAAGATATAAATTGTTGTTTAGATTTATGTAATGCTTCCAAGTTCCTTTAAATGAAATAAATGCTTGTGTGTATGTGTGCGTTAGTTGCTTAGTCATGTCCAACTCTTTGTGACCCCATGGACTATAGCCTACCAGGCTCCTCCATCCATGGAATTTTCCAGGCAAGAGTACTGGAGTGGGTTGCCATTTCCTTCTCCAAAATAAATGCTTACCTGTTTATATTTTATTTAAATCCACTAAAATTTAAATTTTCTACTTAAGCATTTTCTCATCAATGGGATATCTAAACCCCAATATCTAGACTAAAGACAGGTTTCTTTGTCATAGTTTTTACACTGGAAAAAGTTCAAGGATTTAGAAAATTATTTCTAGTTCTCAAAGTTTACTCTCTTTCTAAAACAGTCCAGTGATTAGAGAGATCTTTGTTCACATTCCACAGCAGCCATTGCACAACTCTGATCTCCAACCAATTAATAGATTTAATAATAATTTCTTTATAAGGATTTTTAAAAGATAAGATGAAATACTACAAATTAAATACATCAAATTCTTGGAGATTATTAGCTGTATGCAGGCATATGATAAAAGAGAACAACATCAAGCATGTAGTTGACACTCAGAAATCAACACCTTTTCTTCAGGTTTGTTTTCAATCTCAGTTCAGTTCAGTCACTCAGTCGTGTCCGACTCTTTGCGACCCCATGAATCTCAGCACGCCAGGCCTCCCTGTCCATCACCATCTCCTGGAGTTCACTCAGACTCACGTCCATTGAGTCAGTGATGCCATCCAGCCATCTCATCCTCAGTCGTCCCCTTCTCCTCCTGCCCTCAATCCCTCTCAGCATCAGGGTCTTTTCCAATGAGTCAGCTCTTCACATGAAGTGGCCAAAGTACTGGAGTTTCAGCTTTAGCATCATTCCCTCCAAAGAAATCCCAGGACTGATCTCCTTCAGAATGGACTGGTTGGATCTCCTTGCAGTCCAAGGGACTCTCAAGAGTCTTCTCCAACACTCCAGTTCAAAAGCATCAATTCTTTGGCGCTCAGCTTTCTTCACCGTCCAACTCTCACATCCATACATGACCACTGGAAAAACCATAGCCTTGACTAGATGGACCTTAGTCGGCAAAGTAATGTCTCTGCTCTTCAATATGCTGTCTAGGTTGGTTATAACTTTTCTTCCAAGGGAACAACTAGATTTTATAAGCCTAAGTTTCAGTCTGTTATCTCTCTGGTTAGAACAAAACTCTCAAACTTAATTGATTTGCGGTAGAAATGCATGTAACTGTCTACTAATTTAAATGCTTTATAGAATCTTTGATCCCTTTGGCAGTTTTGTGTGTGTGTGTATATATATATATATATATATAAAATTTTTATGATATGCAAAAAGTTAGCCTTTGTTTGAAACAGCAGTTTTCTCATTAAATATTTGAGTGCAATCTTGAATTGTGGGAGAACTGAAAATTGGGAACAATGTACTGTAGATAAAAGGATTTAGATAGTTGATAGACATCAACTTGCTGGTACTAGAGTACATGTGTGTAGTGAGTTAGCATGGGATGGTTTATAATACCACAGTAATTGAAATCCTATACAGACATGTCTGCATTAACTGGAAAGGATCTGCATCTTTCCAGTGTTTTTAAATCCTCTGAAAAATGTTTTTAGCATCACTTCTAAGTTTCTGTAGCAAAAATACTAGAGTAGCTTAAATAGGATAGAAATGTATTTCTCTCTCTTATATGGCAGTCTGCTTGCTCCAGGCCAGAGGGACAGCTCTGCTCCACAAGGTCGCTCAAGTGTTCTGGTTTCTTCCATCTTGATTATTCCGCTCTCCCTGAGGTGCCTCCCTTGTCTGCAGAGTAAAATCTCATTTGTGCCTATGTGAGATCCAGCTTACAGAAAAGAAAGAAAATCTTAGGCAAATAACTTACTTGTAACAAGGGCTACAGAAGTTGCCCTCATCATTTCCACTCCATTATATTAGCAAGACCTTAGTCACATATATAGAGCTGCAAGGAAGTTATATTTAACAATATATGTATATAATATATTATTAAAATACACAAAATATAATATATGCAAACTGGTGTCTAACATAACAAATTAAAAATAAAAATTTTTAAGACCTGGTGTCCAATAAAATTTTGTAAATGTTTCATATGTTCTATTCCATTTGTCTTAAAATGCATGTATTTTCTCTATGGTATATAATTCTATAAATATAAATATATCAGTATATATCACATCCAATCAATTCATTATGTTATTTACATTTCTATTCAGATTAAGTTTATGACTGTCAGTTTCTACTAAAAGTATATTACATGCATTCACTATGAATATAGTCTTGTTTTTTTCTTTATTATTTTATCTGTTTATGGTCTGTTTCTTTCTATGAAATTTATTAGTGCACACAAGTTCATAAATAATATTTCTTCTAGTGGGTTGGTTCTCATATTTCCTAATATTTTGTCCAAAATAATACTGTCCTCTTAGTAATATTTTTCCAACTACTTTCTTTTTCATATTTCTCTTAGTAATATTTAAGTATTTCTTTTAAACTGTAAATGTAGTCACCATGTAAAGAGAGAGCAGAGTCAGGGCCCTCTTGCCTAGAAAGACGTTAAGTCTGCCATTTGCTACTTACCATGTTTGACCTTGTTGCTATAGTTACAGGCATAGCTCATTCTTTATGTCTTCACTGGCCTTTCCAACTTAATATTAAGATCAAAGATAGTTTCAGCAATGTCTTATGATTAATAGTAGCATTTTATTTTTAAAGTTTACTATAAAAATAGGAATTTCATGAAAATAAAGATAGCTGTAATTATATCTGGAACAGTCAGTTCTACAGATTAAATAAATGTGTGCAAATGTTTGTGAATTTTTATATGCTGAGAATATTTTGAAAGTCCTTGACAAAGATGATGCCATCAGAGATAAACCATTGACTACCCAGCTGCTCTTTGAATAGGCCCTTGAAATCTGAATTTTCTCTCAATCCACTAAAATTGCCCTAAAGCACCCAAACTTCTAATTGCCAACTGATAAAATTTGCTTGAGCTGGAAGCAATCTCTGGGCATTTCTATGCCATGTCCTTCAGTAGATGAGGAAAGTATGGCCCAGAAGTGTTTATAGTTTATCCTAGTTGCATCTTTAGTTCTTCTTAAAATCAAACTAGTGACTTTAATAAAGTAACATTAACCTTGTAATTTTCTTGCTTTTTAGTACCATGCTTATTTCCCTTTTTTAAGATCTCCTATTCTGGGTCCAAAGCTTAGCCAAAGTTAGAGCTTTAGTCCTTCCTTCTTTGCACATTTTCCACTTTAGTTGTCTATTGGTTTATCTCATAACGATTAGATTATTAACCCATTGTTTTAGCTAAAATTCTCAGCAGGAGTTTTATAAAATCAATTTCCAGCCATAGCTTCCTTCCAGATTATTTACTCTTGACTTCCAACCAAAGGCCCAGCATTTCCACTGGCACTTGAAATTCAACATTTCCTTTCCCTTTCTGTTATTTCATTACACATTAAGATCTATAATTCTTCCCTAGAAATATAATCTTTTAAGAGGCAGTTCAGTTCAGTTGTTCAATCATCAACTCTGTGACCCCATGGAATGCAGCACGCCAGGCCTCCCTGTCCATCACCAACTCCTAGAGCTTACTCAAACTCATGTCCATTAAGTCAGTGATGCCATCCAACCATCTCATCCTCTGTCATCCCCTTCTCCTCCTGCCTTCAAACTTTTCCAGCATCAGGGTCTTTTCCAATGAGTCAGCTCTTCACATCAGTGGCCAAAGTATTGGAGTTTCAGCTTAAGCATCAGTCCTTCCAATGAATATTCAGGACTGATTGCCTTTAGGATGAACACGTTGGATCTTCTTGTAATCCAAGGGACTCTCAAGAGTCTTCTCCAACACCACGGTTCAAAAGCATCAATTCTTCTGTGCTCAGCTTTCTTTATAGTCCAACTCTCACATCCATACATGACTACTGGAAAAACCATAGCTTTGACTAGATGTACCTTTGTTGGCAAAGTAATGTGTCTGCTTTTTAATATGCTATCTAGGTTGGCCATAACTTTTCTCCCAAGGAGCAAGCATCTTTTAATTTCATGGCTGCAGTCACCATCTGCAATGATTTTGGCATATGCCCTCTAAATATAAATATTTTATACCATTAGGGGATAAATATTAGTTGCACTTAAGTATTTCTGAAAGAGGATACTTTAACCTTTATGTTTTATAAAAATGAAATACTGGCTTCCATCATGGTTCAATAAAATGCAGGTTTTTTTTTTTTTCTTTTAGTGCCTAATACATAGACCAAAGCCACTGAGGATAAGTTCTCAAATTGTCCATTTTCCTTTCCTTTATTTTCCCTCTATTAACTTGTGGCTGTTTTCTCCATAATATCCATTTTCTATGGTGTTCATTTACAATGTAACTATTAGAAAAGCAGAAGGTGACTGTGTCCTTAATGAGCTGGCTATTAGTTTTAAGAGAGCATATTTTTTTAATCTACCCTTACAACATCTGGTTATAAATTTATAATTTATTTAGGACCTTGCTTTTATATGTATTCTGTCCCCTGTTTAAAGGTGAGAACTTGTGCTTATGAGTTCACCTGTTTATTAGTTGTACTTAATGTAAAAAGCATTTTGCAGTGTTTGAGTAGTATCACCAGTATGTCCAAAAGTTTTAACACTTATTTAATAATTTCTGAGGCAGCTCTCCTAACCTTCTACATTTTCCCACATTGCCTATTAAATATACCAGCCATCTGGAACCTAGTTGTAGCTCAAGAATTCAGTTAAATAAAATCCCTCAATTTAGTTGGTTAATAATCCATTATGTACCGTGTTACTGAAAAAACAATTTCACTGACTAACTTTTTAGAGAATTAGGCCATATGTAAAATTTTTCCATTGGCCACTTAGTCTTTAGATGTATCAGAAAACAATTGAAGTGTCTGTACAAGTATGTAGATATATACTTCTTATTGAGAGGGAGTGTACAGTGCATATAGGAACAAAGTATAACATGTCATGATAAGCACAGTTGAGAAAATAAGAAAAAATAAACTATAAATTAGTTGTGCAAATAAAACATTTAAAAAACTGTAATAATTATTCTGCCAAGGTTTCTAAATGAAAAGTCATAAATTGATAGTTTAAAATAAAGTGTATAAATCTTCTTTCTTGCAAATTTGAGCTTAGGAAATATATAAATTATATCATACATGTTAAAATGTCCCTCAGTTCAGTTCAGTCTCCTAGTCGTGTCCGACTCTTTGCGACCCCATAAATCACATCACGCCAGGCCTCCCTGTCCATCACCAACTCCTGGAGTTCACTCAGATTTGTGTCCATCGAGTCCGTAATGCCATCCAGCCATCTCATCCTCTGTCATCCTCTTCTCCTGATCCCAATCCCTCCCAGCATCAAAGACTTTTCCAATGAGTCAACTCTTTGCATGAGGTGGCCAAAGTACTGGAGTTTCAGCTTCAGCATCATTCCCTCCAAAGAAATCCCAGGGTTGATCTCCTTCAGAATGGACTGGTTGGATCTCCTTGCAGTCCAAGGGACTCTCAAGAGTCTTCTCCAACACCACAGTTCAAAAGCATTAATTCTTCAGTGCTCAGCCTTCTTCATAGTCCAACTCTCACATCCATACATGACCACTAGAAAAACCATAGCCTTGACAGGACGGACCTTAGTCAGCAAAATAATGTCTCTGCTTTTGAATATGCTATCTAGGTTGGCCCTAACTTTTCTTCCAAGGAGTAAGTGTCTTTTAATTTCATGGCTGCAGTCACCATCTGCAGTGATTTTGGAGCTCAAAAAAATAAAGTCTGACACTGTTTCCACTGTTTCCTCATCTATTTCCCATGAAGTGATGGGACCGGATGCCATGATCTTCGTTTTCTGAATGTTGAGCTTTAAGCCAACATTTTCACTCTCCTCTTTCACTTTCATCAAGAGGCTTTTGTGTTCCTCTTCACTTTCTGCCATAAGGGTGGTGTCATCTGCATGTCTGAAGTTATTGATATTTCTCCCGGCAGTCTTGATTCCAGCTTGTGTTTCTTCCAGTCCAGCGTTTCTCATGATGTTCTCTGCATAGAAGTTAAATAAGCAGGGTGACAATATACAGCCTTGAAGTACTCCTTTTACTATTTGGAACCAGTCTGTTGTTCCATGTCCAGTTCTAACTGTTGCTTCCTGGCCTGCATACAGATTTCTCAAGAGGCCGGTCAGGTGGTCTGGTATTCTCATGTCTCTCAGAATTTTCCACAGTTTATTGTGATCCACACAGTCAAAGGCTTTGGCATAGTCAAGAAAGCAGAAATAGATGTTTTTCTGGAACTCTCTTGTTTTTTCCATGATCCAGTGGATGTTGGCAGTTTGATCTCTAATTCCTCTGCCTTTTCTAAAACCAGCCTTTTCTAAAATCAGGAAGTTCACGGTTCACGTATTGCTGAAGCCTAGCTTGGAGAATTTTGAGCATTACTTTACTAGCATGTGAGATGAGTGCAATTTTGTGGTAGTCTGAGCATTCTTTGGCATTGCCTTTTTTTTTTTTAACTAAATACGATATATTTTTTTAATTTTTATTTTTACTCTATTTTACTTTACAACACTGTATTGGTTTTGCCATACATTGATATGAACACACCACGGGTGTACATGCGCTCCCAAATATGAACCCCTCTCCCACCTCCCTCCCCATAACATCTCTCTGGGTCATCCCCGTGCACCAGTGCCAAGCATCCTGTATCCTGCATCGGACATAGACTGGCAATTTGTTTCTTACATGATAGTATACATGTTTCAATGCTATTCTCCCAAATCATCCCACACTCTCCCTCTCCCTCAGCGTCCAAAAGTCCGCTCTACATATCTGTGCCTCCTTTGCTGTCTCACGTACAGGATCATCGTTGCCTTCTTTCTAAATTCCATATATATGTGTTAGTATACTGTATTGGTGTTTTTCTTTCTGGCTTACTTCATTGCCTTTCTTTGGGATTGGAATGAAAACTGACCTTTTCCAGTCCTGTGGCCACTGCTGAGTTTTCCAAATTTGCTGGCATATTGAGTGCAGCACTTTCACAGCATCATCTTTCAGAATTTGAAATAGCTCTACTGGAATTCCATCACCTCCACTAGCTTTGTTCTTAGTGATGCTTCCTAAGGCCCACTTGACTTCACATTCCAGGATGTCTGGCATAGATGAGTGATCACACCATCGTGATTATCCGGGTTGTGAAGATCTTTCTTGTACAGTTCTTCTGTGTATTCTTGCCATCTCTTCTTAATATCTTCTGCTTCTGTTAGGTCCATACCATTTCTGTCCTTTATTGAGCCCTTCTTTTCCTGAAATGTTCCTTTGCTATCTCTAATTTTCTTGAAGAGATCTCTAGTCTTTCCCATTTTGTTCTTTTCCTCTATTTCTTTGCATTGATCACTGAAGAAGGCCTTCTTATCTCTTCTTGCTATTCTTTGTAACTCTGCATTCAGATGCTTATATCTTTCCTTTTCTCCTTTGCTTTTTGCTTCTCTTCTTTTCACAGCTCTTTGCAAGGCCTCCCCAGACAGCCATTTTGCTTTTCTGCATTTCTTTTCCATGGGGATGGTCTTGATCCCTGTCTCCTGTACAATGTCACAAACCTCACTCCATAGTTCATCAGGCACTCTATCTATCAGATGTAGGCCCTTAAATCTATTTCTCACTTCCACTGTATAATCATAAGGGATTTGATTTAAGTCATACCTGAATGGTCTAGCGGTTTTCCTGACTTTCTTCAATTTAAGTCTGAATTTGGTAACAAGCAGTTCATGATCTGAGCCACAGTCAGCTCCTGGTCTTGTTTTTGTTGACTGTATAGAGCTTCTCCATCTTTGGCTGCAAAGAATATAATCAGTCTGATTCCAGTGTAGACCATCTGGTGATGTCCATGTGTAGAGTCTTCTCTTGTGTTGTTGGAAGAGGGTGTTTGCTATGACCAGTGCATTTTCTTGGCAAAACTCTATTAGTCTTTGCCCAGCTTCATTCTGCATTCCAAGGCCAAATTTGTCCCTAGCTTTGATTATAAATCAAACTCAAATTGAATATATTAGTAGAATTGAGTTGTGACATGGGCCTTGCTTTCGAAAAGCTGCATGATCTTTATCATTCTCAGTTTCTTTCAGAAATCATTTAGAAACAAGAGGATCGGGTGAGTCAGAGTTCATAGAACAGTGATCTCTGTCTTTCGAGTGTGTAGGTGCTCAGTTGCTCAGTCCTGTCTGACTCTTTGTGACCCCATGAACTGTAGCCCACCAGGCTTCTCCATCCATTGGATTATCCCAGGAATACTGGAGTGGGTTGCCATTTCCTCCCCCAGGGGATCTTCTCGACCCAGGGATCAAACCCACTTCTCATGAAGTTCCTGCATTGGCAGGTGGATTCTTTACCACTGAGACACCTGGGAAGCCCCTGTCTTTCTAGTACATGAATCCAAATGCCTCTATGTGGCAGCCATAGGTCTCTATTTACTTAGCTTAGCTGATTATCTTTAAAATATTTGTGTTTGTCTCTTTTAGGTAGATAATTTCAGTGGTCTCTTTCTAAGCTAGAATTTTATAGAAGAAACAGGATTCTGGTTGCCTGAAATTTGACAGTTGTCCTATTTGTATTACTAGGGATATGCATCAGCCCTCTCTTTCCCCACACAATGATGGTCATCATGGTGGTTTCCCTGTAAATTTCTGATTGATTGTCCTTAACACAGGCTTTAGGCATTGTACAGGAAAAACTGTAGCTAATGTAAATGTTCCTTTATCCTGAATAAAAATAATCAGTGACCTCTAATGGCAACTGAGGTGGGGGACTTTTTGCAGATAAGTGATTCACCCATTAACAGTATGCCATTGATACCATTTCCAGACATATGCTCTCTGGAATTTGGTGACTTGCAGATGTTTCAAGGGGAAGCTGTCAGCAGAGTTGTCCTTTTGATATGCAATAATTCCTGGATGTCCTGCATGTATCATCACATGATCTAATCAAAGTCTTAAATCTAGTAGGTGGAGTAAATACATATATTGTGTCTTAGTGTCACTTCAATAAATATTGCTGATGTGACAGTCATTCTGGTTTTTGGGGCACTAAACATAGGTGCCATAATTCAAGAATATAATTAATATTATCAATCATGGCAAGTCAGTCGTAACTTATTGTGACTCACTAAATTTATTTAAGGTGACCATCAGAATGTAAACTTTGGATGTATTCTGATGTATGTATCACATTTTCTAGCTTCTGAGTCACTTATTGAAATAAACTGAAAGCTGGTTTTCATGACTACTTTGTTGTATTCTGTAATTACAGTTTTCCATTTTTTTCTTACTGTCTGTACTAGTATAGTTGTAAAATATATGTTAGTCTTTGTGAAGGTAAAACAAAATTTCTTTATCCAAGATTTGCTGTTTGTAAAAAGGTGTCTCATTTTGCAAATTGTTTTTGCTGGATTGATTGATCTCATGTGATAGTCGCATCAGCCCTAAAGAAGCAAACTGAAATATTATCACAGTTGTAAAAATAAAGATATCAGTGGTCAGAATGAACAAGTCACTCAGCCATCATCAGCTTCTGTATGGCAGAGCAGCCTCTTCCTGATACGCATCCTGAACATCTTTCCATCATGAGCATCATCTCTTTAAGCAAAGCATGTCAGTGAAACCCTCACATAATACAAGTACAGAGAGACTAGCTCTCAAACTTTAATGTACACTGAAATCATCTGGAGGTCTTGTTAAAAACATATTATGTTCTCAGCCCCTACAGACAATGACTTGAATAGGAACTAGAATTGGCATTTTACATAAACACTTGTAGGTGACAAGTGGACAGAAAATCACACTATGTGAAATTATGATTTTAAAAAAGTACACCCCAAATCTTTAGTGGTTTATAGAATAACTTAGAACTGATGTTATTTGAACATAATAGAGACACTTATGTTGGGTAAGTTTTATGCCTGAGTGTCTGGCATTTCTTATGTAAAACACAAGCTGATTTAGATAACAGTGCATGCTGTTTCTTGATTACATTACTTCATACCCTCAAGTAGTGGAAGCAGTGTTCTTCTGTGTGCATATTTTTGAATGCCTAAGATTAAGATGAATTTATTTAAGCCATAATTTCTGTTCTCCTTCTCTCTCTCCCCACTCCCTTTCCATTTTACTATGAATAAGCAGGTGGTATGCAGTAGGTTTATGATAGGATTTAAAATGAAAAGCAATTAGAAGAGTAATTAAAATGGAAACTGACAACATGTCTCGATGTGCTTGCTGCATAAAGTATAAATATTCCAGGAACTTTTTATTTAGTTACTAAAAAAATTATGAATCACGGGGAACCATAGAGTGTTTGCTCTCACCAGCTCCCTCATCACACCATTGCTTTATCAGCTGTGTCCTGAGCAAGAGCCAAGAAGGGAAATGGAAAGTATATTTATTTAGAGAAATAACTGATACTCCCAGACAATGGCCAAGGAAAAAATCCTCCATCTATTGCAAATATTGAATCCTTCACTGTAGTAAGTGAAGATATGACCTTTATAATGGATTATTTCCCCATGAATTAAGCAGAAGTCAAAGTTCTGAAGTGTTAAAAACAGACGGTGTGTAGAGTTCCACTTTCATCATGCCAGACTGAGCTCCACAAACCTGTTCTCCCATGGAACTGATCTCTGGTCTAAAAAAGAAAAAAAGAAAAAAAAAACCCTAACGATTTAAGATATCTGCAAATGATTATAAGATCATAAGGCCACTGAGAAAAACAGATTTGGGAGACTCTACCAGTATGCTACTGGACATCAGTGGAGAAATAACTCCGGAAAGAATGAAGAGATGGAGCCAAAGAAAAAACAATACCCAGTTGTGGATGTGACTGGTGATAGAAGCAAGGTCCAATGCTGTAAAGAGCAATATTGCATAGGAACCTGGAGTGTTAGGTCCATGAATCAAGGCAAATTGGAACTGGTCAAACAGAAGATGGCAAGAGTGAATGTCGACATTCTAGGAATCAGCAAACTAAAATGGACTGGAATGGTTGAATTTAACTCAGATGACCATTATATCTACTACTGTGGGCAGGAATCCCTGAGAGGAAATGAACTAGCCATCATGGTCAAAAGAGTCCAAAATGCAGTCTTGGATGCAATCTCAAAAACGACAGAATGATCTCTGTTCATTTCCAAGGCAAACCATTCAATATCACAGTAATCCAAGCCTATGCCCCAACCAGTAATGCTAAAGAAGCTGAAGTTGAATGGTTCTATGAAGACCTACAACACCTTTAGAACTAACACCCAAAAAAGATGTCCTTTTCATTATAGGGGACTGGAATTCAAAAGTAGGAAGTCAGGAAACACCTGGAGTAACAGGCAAATTTGGCCTTGGAATGCAGAAGGAAGCAGGGAAAAAGCTAATAGAGTTTTGCCAAGAGAATGCACTGGTCATAGCAAACACCCTCTTCCAACAACACAAGAGAAGACTCTACACATGGGCATCACCAGATGGCCAACACCTAAATCAGACTGATTATATTCTTTGCAGCCAAAGATGGAGAAGCTCTATACAGTCAGCAAAAACAAGACCAGGAGTTGACTGTGGCTCAGATCATGAACTCCTTATTGCCAAATTCAGACTTAAATTGAAGAAAGTCAGGAAAACCGCTAGACCATTCAGGTATAATCTAAATCAAATCTCTTATGATTATGCAGTGAAAGTGAGAAATAGATTTACGGGACTAGATCTGATAGACAGAGTGCCTGATAAACTATGGACGGAGGTTTGTGACATTGTACAGGAGATAGGGAGCAAGATCACCCCCATGGAAAACAAATGCAAAAAAGCAAAATGGATGTCTGATGGAGGCCTTACAAATAGCTGTGAAAAGAAGAGAAGCAAAAAGCAAAGGAGGAAAGGAAAGATATAAGCATATGAATGCAGAGTTCTAAAGAACAGCAAGAAGAGATAAGAAAGCCTTCCTCAGCGATCAATGCAAAGAAATAGAGGCCAACAACAGAATGGGAATGACTAGAGATCTCTTCAAGAAAATTAGATATACCAAAAGACCATTTCATGCAAAGATGGGCTTGATAAAGGACAGAACTGATATGGACGTAACAGAAGCAGACGATATTAAGAAGAGGTGGCAAGCATACACAGAAAAACTGTACAAAAAAGATCTTTACAACCCAGATAATCACGATGGTGTGATCACTCACCTAGAGCCAGACATCCTGGAATGTGAAGTCAAATGGGCCTTAGGAAGCATCACTACGAACAAAGCTAGTGGAGGTGATGGAATTCCCATTGAGCAATTTCAAGTCCTGAAAGATGATGCTATGAAAGTGCTACACTCGATATGCCAGCAAATTTGAAAAACTCAGCAGTGGCCACAGGACTGGAAAAGGTCAGTTTTCATTCCAATCCCAAAGAAAGGCAGTGCCAAAGAATGCTCAAACTACTGCACAATTGCACTCATCTCACACACTAGTAAAGTAATGCTCAAAATTCTCCAAGCCAGGCTTCAGCAATACGTGAACTGTGAACTTCCAAATGTTCAAGCTGGATTTAGAAAAGGCAGAGGAACCAGAGATCAAATTGCCAACATCCGCTGGATCATGGAAAAAGCAAGAGAGTTCCAGAAAAACATCTATTTCTGCTTTCTTGACTGTGCCAAAGCCTTTGACTGTGTGGATCACAATAAACTGTGGAAAATTCTGAGAGAGATGGGAATACCAGACCACCTGACCTGCCTCTTAAGAAATCTGTATGCAGGCCAGGAAGCAACAGTTAGAACTGGACATGGAACAACAGACTGGTTCCAAATAGTAAAAGGAGTACGTCAAGGCTGTATATTGTCACCCTGCTTATTTAACTTATATGCAGAGTACATCATGAGAAACGCTGGGCTGGATGAAGCACAAGCTGGAATCAAGATTGCCGGGAGAAATATCAGTAACCTCAGATATGCAGATGACACAACCCATATGGCAAAAGTAAAGAACTAAAGAGCCTTTTGATGAAATGGAAAGAGGAGAGTGAAAAAGTTCGCTTAAAGGTCAACATTAAGAAAACTAAGGTCATGGCATCTGGTCCCATCACTTCATGGCAAATAGATGGGGAAACAGTGGAAACAGTGTCAGACTTTATTTGGGGGGGGCTCCAAAATCTCTGAAGATGGTGATTGCAGCCATGCAATTAAAAGACGCTTGCTATTGGAAGGAAAGTTATGACCAACCTAGATAGCATATTAAAAAGCAGAGACAGTACTTTGCCAACAAAGGTCTATCTAGTCAAGGCTATGGTTTTTCCTGTGGTCATGTATGGGTGGGAGAGTTGGGCTGTGAAGAAAGCTGAGTGCCGAAGAACTGATGCTTTTGAACTGTGGTGTTGGAGAACACTCTTGAGAGTCCCTTGGACTGCAAGGAGATCCAACCAGTCCTTTCTAAAGGAGATCAGTCCTGGTTGTTCATTGGATGGACTGATGCTGAAGCTGAAACTCCAGTACTTTGGCCATCTCATGCGAAGAGTTGACTCATTGGGAAAGACTCTGATGCTGGGCGGGATTGGGGGCAGGAGGATAAGGGGACGACAGAGGATGAGATGGCTGAATGGCATCACCCAATCGATGGACATGAGTTTGAGTGAACTCTGGGAGTTGGAGATGGACTAGGAGGCCTGGAGTGCTGCAATTCATGGGGTCGCAAAGAGTCAGACATGAATGAGTGACTGAACTGACTGACTGACTGACTAAAATTAGTAAATACTGGCAGAATCTTTAGTGTTTGGACCAAGCCTTTTTTCTCCCAGCTCAACCCACACTGGTGAGTTGAAAACACAGGGCTCACTCTCCTACCATCTTTCTTCAAAGGGCAATTTTCCCAGGAGGTGCAGGCTGTCTGCAGTTCTCATCCTGCTAAGCTACCTATTGCTGAGGCTAAATTCAAGTTGAAGGCATCTGATAGGTAAAGACTCCTTTTTTCTACTGCCTTCTCACTGAAAGGAGAGAGATGCTCTACCACTAGGCATGACACCACTGAAAATCAGTTCAGTCACTCAGTCGTGCCCAACTCTTTCCAACTCCATGGACTGCAGCATGCCAGGCCTCCCTGTCTATCACCAACTCCCAGAGCTTGCTCAGGCTCAGATCCAGTGAGTCGGTGATGCCACCCAACCATCTCATCCTCTGTCGTCCCCTTCTCCTCCTGCCTTCAATCTTTCCCAGCATCAGGGTTTTTCCAAGGAGCCAATTCTTCACATCAGGTGGCCAAAGTATTTCAGTTTCAGCCTCAGGATCAGTCCTTCCAGAGGATATTCAGGACTGATTACCTTTAGGATTGACTGGTTGGATCTCCTTGCTGTCCAAGGAACTCTCAAGAGTCTTCTCCAACACCACAGTTCAAAAGCATCAATTCTTTGGTGCTCAGTTTTCTCTGTAGTCCAACTCTCACATCCATACATGAGTGCTGGAAAAACATCAGCTTTGCCTAGACAGACTTTTGTTGGCAAATAATGTCTCTGCTTTTTAATATGCTTTCTAGGGTGGTAATAGCTTTTCTTCCAAGGAGCAAGTGTCTTTTAATTTCATGGCTGCAGTCACCATCTGCAGTGACTTTGGAGCCGCCAAAATAAAGTCTGTCACTGTTTCCATTGTTTCGCATACATTTGCCATGAAGTGATGGGACTAGATGCCATGATCTTAGATTTCTGAATGTTTTAAACCAACTTTTTTCACCCTCCTCTTTCACTTTCATCAAGAGGCACTTTAGTTCTTCTTTGCTTCCTGCCATAAGGGTGGTGTCATCTGTGCATCTGAGGTTATTTATATTTCTCCCAGCAATCTTATTTCCAGTTTGTGCTTCTTCCAGCCCAGCATTTCACATGATGTGCTCTGCATATAAATTAAATAATCAGTGTAACAGTATACAGCCTTGAGGTACTCCTTTCGTGATTTGGAACCAGTCTGTTGTTTCATGTCCAGTTCTAGCAGTTGCTTCTTGACCTGCATACAGATTTCTTAGGAGACAGGTAATATGGTCTGGTATTCCTATCTCTTGAAGAATTTTGAACAATTTATTGTGATCCACACTGTCAAAGACTTTGGGGTAATCAATAAAGCAGAAGTAGATGTTTTTCTGGAATTCTCTTGCTTTTTCGATGATCCAGTGATGTTGGCAATTTGATCTCTGGTTCCTCTGCCTTTTCTAAATCCAGCCTGAACATCTGGAAGTTCATGGTACATGTACTGTTGAAGCCTGGCTTGGAGAATTTTGAGCATTACTTTCCTAGCGTGTGAGATGAGTGCAATTGTGCAGTAGTTTGAGCATTCTTTGGCATTGCCTTTCTTTGGGGTTGGAATGAAAGCTGATCTCTTCCATTCCTGTGGCCACTGCTGAGTTTTCCAAATTTGCTGGCATATTGAGTGCAACACTTTCACAGCATCATCTTTGATAATTTGAAATAGCTCAACTGGAATTCCATCACCTCCACTAGTTTTGTTTGTAGTGATGCTTCCTAAGGCCCACTTGACTTCGCATTCCAGGATGTCTGGCTCTAGATGAGTAATCACACCACTGTGGTTATCTGGGTCATGAAGATCTTTTTTTAGTTCTTCTGTGTATTCTTATCACCTCTTCTTAATATCTTCTGCTTCTGTTAGGTCCAGACCATTTCTGTCCTTTATTGAGCCCATCTTTGAATGAAATGTTCCCTTGGTATCTCTAATTTACTTGAAGAAATCTCTAGTCTTTCTCATTCTTGTTTCTCTCTATTTCTTTGCATTGATCACTGAGGAGGGCTTTCTTCTCTCTCCTTGCTATTCTTGGGAACTCTGCATTCAAATGGGTATATCTTTCCTTTTCTCCTTTGCTTTTCACTTCTCTTCTTTTAACAGCTATTTGTAAGGCCTCCTCAGACAGCCATTTTGCCCTTTTGCATTGCTTTTCCATGGGGATGGTCTTGATCCCTGTCTCCTATACAATGTCACGAACCTCTGTCTATAGTTTTTCAGGTACTCTGTCTATCAGATCTCATCCCTTGAATCTATTTCTCACTTCCACTGTATAATCATAAATGATTTGATTTAGGTCATAGCTAAATGGTCTTGTGGTTTTCCCTACTTCAGTTTAAGTCAGAATTTGGCAGTAAGGAGTTCATGATCTGAGCCACAGTCAGCTCCCAATCTTGTTTTTGCTGACTGTATAGAGCTTCTCCATCTTTAGCCGAAAATACTATTTTCCATTGAAAATACTAGACCTGAATTCCCTTGACTCCAACTCATGGGTGGGATATACCCTGACAAGAAAAGAAAGATGAGGAGACCTGGAGGTCCCTTCATCTATCAAATGCTTATCTTCTAAAGTAAAGATGTCTCTCAGAAGCAAGCCATCATTCCTTCCCCTAGCACAAGATGCTTAACTCAGAGATTTTGCCTGATGAGAGAAGCTAGGTTTAGGGTTAGCTCAAAGTCTCTCCCCATTGGAACTGACTTATTTTGCAACAGAATATAAAATTCAAGCTTAATGTCAATCTCAAAACCACTGAAAATTTGGTGAAAAGTTATTGGGAAGATGCTGATATCAGAGAAATATACTGATATAGGACAGTTAGTTTGCCTGGGAGAAACAGGAAAAGAGACATTTGGGAAGAACCTTTCAGAGATCAGGAGAAACCTCAAATACTAACTTGAAGAACTATCCCTTCAAAAAGTCTGATTTTTTTTTATACATCTGCAAAGCAATTTATGCCTCAGAAGATTTTCGAAAACAGTGAAGCAATCAGTAATTAGTGGAGTTTATCAGTTGAGTCAGGGAACTGACACAGTCAAAGGGAGACTTGCTATAACTGTTTTCATCTCAGGATGACTGTGAGCATATCAAAAACTACATTCCCTGAGAAGTAATATTAGAGGTTTCGTACTAACTTCCCCGTGATGGGGAAAATGGACTTCACTGGAATAACCCAGCCAGTCACTAAATAAGTACAAAAGTAAATAACAATAATAAATTGGGAGAACCACGACTCAGACTTGCTAAAATGTCTAGCATTCCAGTTTTCAACAAAAAATTTAGAAGACATGCAAAGAAACAGGAGAGTAGGACCTATAAACCAAAGAAAAAGGAGGCAACGAAAACTGCCTGTGAGAGCAAACAGATGTCAGATTAACAGAAAAAGACTTCAAACTATAAGAAACCATAATAGGAAGTAATGGAAAATAACATGTCAGTGCCATATCAAATAGAGAATATCAATAAGGAGAGAGAAATTGTCTCTATAAAAAAGATAACCAATGAAAGTACTGGGATTGAAAGTGCAATAGCCAAAATGAAAAATTCATTATAGGGGCTCAATAACCATTTTGAACTAATGGAAAAATTATCAGACTTTAAGAACTTGATGACTGGTTGATCAAGCGTATGCAAGATGAAGAGGAGAGGGAAAAAATGAATGAAGATACATGAAGACAGCCATAGAAAAATGTGACACCATCCGTCTACAACATGTATGTATGTAATGGTAGTTCCAGGAGGAGAGAAAGAAATAACAAATATATATATATATATATATATATATATATATATATATATATATATATATATATATATTTGAAGAAATACTGACTAAAAGCTTTCCAAATTTATTGAAAAACATTGATGCATACATCCATTAAACCCAGTAGAATAAATGAACCTGAGTAGATGTGAAGTAGAATAAATTCAAGGAGGTCCAAATGATCAACACAGCATGGTAAAAATGCTGAAAGTCAAAGTCAAGGAGAAAGTCTTGAAAGAAGCAAGAAGGGGAAAAAAATGATTTATCATTTACAAAAAAAAAACTCTGATAAAACAGTAGCTGACTTCTAATCAGAAACAGTGGAAGCTGAAATACAGTGGTCTAGCACATTCAGAGTTCATAGAGGAAAAAAACTGAAAATTAAGTATCCTGTAGTCATCAAAGGTATATTTCAAAAATGAGAGTGAAACAGCCTTTTTTAAGAGCCAGTTATGGAAACAATCTAAGTGCCCATCAACAGATGAATGGATAAAGAAGACGTGGTGTGGTGTGTGTGTGTGTGTGTGTGTGTGTGTGTGTGTGTTGTGTGTCACAGTCTTACATAACGCAATCATGGAATTGGCATCCCTTCAACTTTACCATATTCAAGTGTTTAACAGCACGTCACAGATCAGCCCAATTCAAGAAGAGGGGATTTCATGTGAGCCTGGTACCTGGAAGTGAGGACCGTTGGGGCTGTCTTCAAATCTACCCCCTACAAAGCTTAACACCTTTATAGTGGTTCCAACTTCTCCATCATAAGAAAAAGAATAGGTGGGGAATTGATAAGTAAGCCCCTAGAAGTAACATGCCCAGAGATTATGAGATCTTACTGTCTCATTCAAGGTCCTCTGTGTGTTTGTTTTTTGTTGTTATTGTTTATTTTTTGTCTTTGCATTAAAAAAAATAAGTAAAGGCGAATTTTCTGACCCTGTGTGGATATTTATCTTGATTAATCTGGAAAACATGAAAAGAATTATCAGGAAAAAAGAGCCCTCCTGATAGTTAAAATTGCATTGAGATGAAAGCCAATGTAATGATTCAGTTCAGTTCAGTTCAGTCACTCAGTCATGTCCAACTCTGCAACCCCATGAATCGCAGCACACCAGGCCTCCCTGTCCATCACCAACTCCCGGAGTTCACTTAGACTCACGTCCATCGAGTCAGTGATGCCATCCAGCCATCTCATCCTCTGTCATCCCCTTCTCCTCCTGCCCCCAATCCCTCCCAGCATCGGTCTTTTCCAATGGGTCAACTCTTTGCATGAGGTGACCAAAGTACTGGAGTTTCAGCTTCAGCGTCATTCCCTCCAAGAAATCCCAGGGCTGATCTCCTTCAGAATGGACTGGTTGGATCTCCTTGCAGTCCAAGGGACTCTCAAGAGTCTTCTCCAACACCACAGTTCAAAAGTATCAATTCTTCAGCGCTCAGCTTTCTTCACAGTCCAACTCTCACATCCATACATGACTACTGGAAAAACCATAGCCTTGACTAGACGGACCTGTGTTGGCAAAATAATGTCTTTGTTTTTGAATATGCTATCTAGATTGGTCATAACTTTTCTTCCAAGGAGTAAGTGTCTTTTAATTTCATGGCTGCAGTCACCATCTGTAGTGATTTTGGAGCCCCCCCAAATAAAGTCTGACACTGTTTCCACTGTTTCCCCATCTATTTCCCACGAAGTGATGGGACGGAATGCCATGATCTTCATTTTCTGAATGTTGAGCTTTAAGCCAACTTTTTCACTCTCCACTTTCACTTTCATCAAGAGGCTTTTTAGTTCCTCTTCACTTTCTGCCATAAGGGTGGTGTCATCTGCATATCTGAGGTTATTGATATTTCTCCCAGCAATCTTGATTCCAGCTTGTGCTTCTTCCAGCCCAGTATTTCTCATAATGCACTCTGCTCAGTGATAGTCATATAATAATAATCTGATAGTACAAAACAGCAACAGTAAAACACTACAGTTATCAATATCACAAAGTGCTTTCAGTTCAGTTCAGTCACTCAGTTGTGTCCAACTCTTTGTGACCCCATGAACTGCAGCATGCCAGGGCTCCCTGTCCATCACCAACTCCTGGAGCTTGCTCAAACTCATGTCCATAAAGGTGGTGTCATCTGCATATCTGAGGTTATTGATATTTCTCCTGACAATCTTGATTCCAGCTTGTGCTTCATCCAGCCCAGCGTTTCTCATGATGTACTCTGCGTGCAAGTTAAATAATCAGGGTGACAATATACAGCCTTGACGTACTCCTTTTCCTAGTTGGAACCAGTCTGTTGTTCCATGTCCAGTTCTAACTGTTGCTTCCTGACCTGCATACAGGTTTCTCAATAGGCAGGTCAGGTGGTCTGGTATTCCTATCTCTTTCAGAATTTTCCACAGTTTATTGTGATCCACACAGTTAAAGCCTTTGATATAGTCAATAAAGCAGAAATATAAGTTTTTCTGAAACTCTCTTGCTGTTTTAATGATCCAGCGGATGTTGGCAATTTGATCTCTGGTTCATCTGCCTTTTCTAAAAGTGCTTTATGATATGTTAAATTGTAAGTTTGCTTCTCTTGTCTGTTTCTCTTCTCTTCTAAATCAGTAATATCTTGGTCTGGGCATCATATGCTTTTCCCTTTTCTAAAAGTGTATAGAATAATACCTTAAGTTTAGTAGGCCCGTAAATATTTATGAAGCC
The DNA here is from genome assembly GCF_042477335.2 of Ovis canadensis. Lineage (NCBI taxonomy): Eukaryota > Metazoa > Chordata > Mammalia > Artiodactyla > Bovidae > Ovis > Ovis canadensis. Next base: position 148,122,729 of record NC_091246.1, on the reverse strand, counting down.
TCATTCTGTGAGTTAATTCTTTAAAATGACCCTTTGTTTCTCACATTCCAACCTGGGCTCTTCATAAATCAGACTTGAAGTGTAGGTAAATTTATGTGGTAATTATTAAAGCTATACTTGAGAATTGTCGAAGCAGTACATATATACATGCTATATATATATTATTGAAGCTATACTCTTGAGAGTCCCTTGGACTGCAAGGAGATCCAACCAGTCCATTCTGAAGGAGATCAACCCTGGGATTTCTTGGAAGGAATGATGATAAAGCTGAAACTCCAGTACTTTGGCCACCTCATGCAAAGAGTTGACTCATTGGAAAAGACTCTGATGCTGGGAGGGATTAGGGGCAGGAGGAGAAGGGGTTGACAGAGGATGAGATGGCTGCATGGCATTGCTGACTTGATGGATGTGAGTCTGAGTGAACTCCGGGAGTTGGTGATGGACAGGGAGGCCTGGCGTGCTGCGATTCATGGGGTCGCAAAGAGTCAGACAAAACTGAGCATCTGAACTGAACTGAACTGAACTGAACTGATCTTTCAAGGGTATGGGTTCAAAACATGATCACCTCATCCATTTCTTAAGCAGAGATTGGTCTCAATTATTTTTACTTCCTCTTATTGTTTCTGTTGTGCCTGAGGCATACTTATTAGCCCACTGAATTTTGCTATGTGTAATTCTCAAGTAATAAAATCTTCATCCAATCCATAAAATGTATAAATATAATATACAGATCTGGTAGCTGATGCCAGAATATTACTTGTCCATTTCAGTCTCTGAAGGAGCTGTCTGAGAGAAATTTCTCTTATAATGAAGAAATGTGGTTTTGAAGCCTTTTTAAATTGTTTTAAAATTTGACTAAATTTAATTAATATGTACCTATATTAGTCCAAAAATTTTAGGTTACCAAAACATATAGCTTTAATTCTTTACTATAAATCACCTTAATTTCTATCTCAAGTACCTCTGGCATTTAGGCAGCAGAAACTGTTATAAAACAATTTGGGGTATGTCTTCTTCATATTGTATTGCTTGTATAAATGTTAGGTCTACAGAGGTGGGCAATAAGGGTAGAAGGGAGATCTTTTCCAAGATAGCATCTTTTCTTCAAGAATCCATATAGAAATGGCCTTTCATTTTTTATTTATATGAAGTAGATATGATGAAGCCAATGTTCTAATTGTAAAAGTAAAAAAAAAAAAGGTGAGATGTATTACAAAATAATCCTTTTTAAGATACAAAAGCTGAGGAAACTGTGATGAACTTTAATTCTGAAAGAGAGCCTTTCTGAGGTGAGCTGATTGCTGGCCATTTTCCTCACTGTGGATATTTGCCAATTCTGGGTATAGTCTCAAAATCAGAGCCAGCTTCTTCTGTGGGGCACTTGCTAAGTTCTGAGGCAGTGTGGGAGCTCTGCTGAAAGTATCCGAAAAACAGAGCCTTATCTTATTATCTCAAAAAGTCCCTGTAGAGAGAGGTTCCTATCTCAGATACATAATCAATTTGCCCTTCAATACAAAAGAAGAGACTTGCTAGACTTTGAGGTTTCAGGGGATGATATAATTGGAATCAAAATCATAGGGTTCTTGCTGAAATTAGCAAGTTTATTCTAAAATTTAAATGAAATTTTAGATGGGATATAAATAGAAATCTACTATAGAATATTATCCCATAATACTATGGAATGTTTTACATGAAAAGTTATATGGAATAGCTAAGGCAGTCTTAAGAATGAGGATGAGAAAGAGGAAAAGAAGATAGCTGGAAGACAGCCTGCTAAGTAGGAAGACTTACTATAAAATTATAGTAATTTAGGAGTGTAGTCATTGGTGCAAGTAGAGTAAAACAAGAAATATAAAACAAGTAAAAAAAAAAATCTCAAAAAAGAGATTCCCAAATAGATAGCAACATAAGTTCAATATTGCAATTCAATGTGGAAGGAATGTTTCTTAATAATTCATTGAGGGTCAAATGAATATCTACATATTATAGAAAAAAGTCACTCTTTCCTCATACTACATATAAAAATGTATGAGTAGATAAAATACTTTTATTTGAAAGGTGAAACAATAAGTACTCTATGAAAAACATGAGAATATCTTTATTAACTTGAGCAAATAAGATATTTTTTGTAAAAATAGAACAAGCACTGACAATAAAACAGTGATAAATTTGGACCACTTTAAATTTATGAATTTCTGCTTATCAAAAGACAACATTTTGAATAAAAAGTCAAGCTACAGATGTGGAAAATAGTTGCAATACATATTTCTGGCAACTATTATCCAAAGTATATGAAATATATATTTTAAATATATAGTATTATAATAAAAATAAATAAATTTTATATGATATATAAAACCTCCCACGTTGACTAAAGGTGTTCAAAAGCTACAGACTTCCAGTTATAAGTAAGTACTGGGAATGTAATGTACAGCGTGATGATTATAGCTAATACTGCTGTATGATATTCAAAGTTACCAAGAAAGTAGATCTTAGAAGTTTTCATAAGGAAAATGTTTTTTATCTACATGAGATGATGGATGTTAACTTATTGTAGTAGTCATCTCACAATATACATAAATCATTGTGGTATACACAATGTTATACATTGCAGTATCAATTATATCTCAATAAAACTGTAAGGAAAAAAAGAAAAAAACTCCTACAAGTTAATAAGAAAAGCCAGATTTTAAAAAATAAGCAAAGAGTAAGAGGAATTTCTCAAAGGAGGATATCTCAATCAACACTAAGTACTTGAAGTGGGGATTAACATCATTATTCAGCAGTGAGCTGCAAGTTAAGAATGACAGTGATGTACAATTATATCCCGAACAGGAAGGCTAAAATAACAATACAGGCAAGTTACTTGCTGTTGTCTGTGTTGTTCATTCTAGCTTTTCCCTTGTGCTTGACCCAGGAAGCAGAGTCCAGGGGAGTCCTTCATTCAGGGAAACTCATGGTGTCTCCTCCTCCTTTTCTCCTTGCTTCAGATAGGGGATTCAGCTTGTGCTCTTCAAGTGTGATAATCCTCCTCTTATTTATGTTGTTCTCTTCTAGATTTATTGCCTATGCTTTGAGTGCTTTTAATTCTAAGTTCCAGCATTTAAAAATTCAAAGACAGTCTTTATTTCTTTGTTTTTTCTCACATCCCTTCAGTAACCCCAAGCAATAGCCTGGTTTCTTAATGGAATGAAGACCATGAGATAGAAGAAAATATATATGTTTTAAAAAATATGTATCCTAATATGAAAGTATTAATGAATTTATTTTATCCGCATTAGTTGACAGTTTAAAAAATCTATCTACAAAGAAACTTTTATCTTTGAATTTAAAATTAAATGCCCTTGTGAACCTAGTTCAAGTGATTTCTCCAAAGTGTATTTTCATATTTGTAAAACATATGAACAGCATATAAATATTCATATGCTCTGAATAAAGTAGTTAATTCATTTTTAAAGTGGCCATAATGATCTTATTTCCTCAGTACCTGTGTGTTTAACTGGAAGCGGAGGTGTGTGTGAAGGTCAGCACAGAATAGGAGAGTGAGCTCCTCCATTCCAACCAGGCATGCAGAAGCCACTCTTCCTGATATCACCAAGGAATTGATGGTTGGGGAAAATAACCCTGCAGCAGCTATCCACATACCTCTTTGACATAGATTTTGGGGATGGGCTGCTGGATGCTTTTAGAAGCACCTTGAAGATTAAGGCCCTGTATGTCATGAAGTACTAGCGTGTTGTGTTAGAGATTACCAGATTTTATTTGTCTACACTTACTTACTAAATATATTTTTATTTATGCATTATCTCTTATTTATAGAACTCAGGGCTGGGATGAATGATTTCTTTTCTAAATTATCTGTGAAGATTAGTGTCTTGTACCTAATAACATGAAGTAATAACTACTAGATATTCACCAGAAGTTTTCTTTTTCTTCTAGGCAAATGGACTTAGGAACTGGGAATGTTCCTGAGCCTCTCCTGTTGTTAGGGACTAGGTGCTAGCCATTGGAACATGATCAAAAGTGATGGCTGTCATTTCTGGCCATGTCCCACAAAATGTGCTTCCTACATGTTTTCTTCCATGCTATTTCCCTCTTCTAGACAATTAGGAAGGAAATGATACAACCAAGGCAACTCTGGGAAAGCCCCAGAGCTTCAGGCAGCCTAGGCACCAGAATTATTGTGTTAACCGGAGATTTCCTACTAAGAAGGTACATCCACTTAGGTCTGTTGTACGAGCCATAAGTATACTTGTACTGAATATAAGTGCCTTTACATTTTCAGATCTTTTAAGTGCACTGACTGAGCCTGTGTTAGGATTATGCTAACTAATTTAAGGGGAAGGTATAATGATATACTTAGAAATTCTGTACTCAGCCCAGATTTACCACTGACTGCCTCTTAAGTAGCCATGGACGACTCACATTACCTCTTAGGCCTGGAATTTCTTCCTTATGCACTAATGAAATAGATTAATTTATCTATTCTTTTTTTCATGTTCCAACATCATAGAGTGGGACATTTATTAAACTGTATCAATGGTGCTTCTTTGTATTTTAATGCAAGGACACTATAGTGTTTGCCATTGCTTTATGTGTTATACATTTGTTATATATATCTGCCCATTTTATTTTCAAATCTGAAAGAATATTTTTAATAACTTTCTCAGGATGACTGTTCACTGCTGTTGGTGAAAATTCCAACTGAATTGTTGTAGATGCAAGGTCACACCTTTGAACTTATACTTTTTCTAACAGACTGTCTTTATCATTAGTGTATCTATGTATAAAGTTGGTCTCAAATCAATAGGAAAGTAGTATTTATTTATCCAAATATAGCATCACAAAATTGATACTATGTTAAACTGTTGCTTCTCTTCTATGCAGTTTATAACATTAAAGAAAAATGTGCTTTTGAGCAAAATCTTTCTATGCCTGGATTCTGTAAAAAGGACATTTTCTTTCTTTTAAAAGTGTGAGTAAAGTTGATTTGACTATTTTTGAGTCCCTCAAATAAATTATTCACCTAAGGGGAAAAAAAGATTGCTCATTTTGTTTTTAGCTTATATCATGAAGAAACCCTAGAAAACATAATGTTGCTCTTTGAAGTATGGGATTTCTGTATATTTTATAATTGCAATGGGTACAAAACCAGATATATATATCTAATAGAATGAAACTGGTCAGCTTTAGGTGCATTCCTTTCTTTTAGAGGATTTTGAAAAGCATTTGTTACTTTTGACACTTATGAACTTGACAGTTTCATATACTGTAATCCCTTGTACTTGGAAACATTAACTTGATGGGTAATTTTAAGTTATCAGCATTATTTAGAATGCATTAACTATTTTAATGTTCAATTATATTCTTCAAAATAATCCTTAATAGAAGAAGGAAAAGATGACTCATATGGGCTCTATAAATTGTGGCGTCCTTGATTAAAAGACAGTAAGATTGGGACACACAGTTTTGAGAGGCATGAGCCCACCATGTCCATTTTGTTTGGCAAAGCAATAAGGCTATTCTTTTCTACTTCACCTCCCCCACAAAAAAATACAAGAAGATGACAAATAGTAGAACTGTTGACTTTGGTTTTAAAGCACACAGGGTTGATGCTCAATGAGGCAGCATTACTGGTAAACAAACTTCAATTGCTTACATTTTCCCATTACTTCCCTTTTTTAGAATTACTACATTTTTCTCTTTAAGTGGAATTCTGGCCATCTTATTAAGGACAACTGGTCATTTTTTGGCATGAAAGTGATTTAATCTTATGGTGTTTAGACTTTTTTTTTTTTTTTTTTTACCATTTTCCCTAACCTTCTAGCTGACAAATACAAAGCCTGCCAAACAAGTAAAATATAAAGAGTACTGAGTATATGTAATGAAATAAATTTTTCTGGTCCCCTATATAGGATTAACTTTTTCAACCAACAGAGGTAGAGAAATTACTTCCTTATACTTTCTTAGATCAGAATGACAGGATATGTATATGAAATACTTTTTGTAACTCTAATCTCTGCTAGTTGACAAGGAAGTTAAATGTCTATGGGCCTTTCTTTTTTTTTTTTTCTTTTTCACTTTATTTTCAATGAAAACTAGGAAAACGAACCATCTTTCCAAATAGTTCTTACTGTTCTCTTATGTAAATCCAATGAAATTTATTATAAATAATTTGTGTCACTCAGGTCAAAGTGCACATTTTTAACTTGTTAATCTCTCTGAGTTTGACTTTAATGCCTTAATAAAATATGTCTCAACTTCTGGGCACTAATCAGTCCCAGAGACTTATCACTTGCTCTAACCTCAAAGAAGATATCCACCTCAAAGAAAATACTATGGCATGAGAAGACGATGCAGAGGATACTTGAAAGCAGAGTAACATTTATAAACTGAAAACTTATTCAAATGCCTTTGCTCGTTGAATGGTCTACAGACGATAGATATAAACAGAATAGTCAGAGTTAAAGCCTTTTGTAGAATGGAATAGAAGAAATCAATGAACAATTTCTTCAATTTTCTGGGCTAGTGTGAGAGGCCTATTTCTGTCAGATTCCTTGTCACCCAGTTGAAGGGTAGCAAAAAGTTGAGGCATCATGTTCCTTTCCATTACTGTGTGAGTTATTAGAGAAGCTACTTTAAAGAAATATTTACTGTATTCCTTTTAAAGGATGACAGCTTATTGTTACTAACTGCTGTCAGACAGAATATTTCCCCTTCATTTTGCACTTTGTAACTCTCCATGAGCTCATAATCATCAGAGAAAGCAAATGGAAATTGTTCCTTTTTGCTGAAGTCTCAAAGTCACATTACCATCAGTCACAGCCATGTGGCAAATGTTCACAGAGAAGGAGGAATTAGAGATGATGAAGAAGACTCTCAATTAGATCATTCTAGAGCTCTTATGACTGGATCATTTTCAAACGAAACAGGAAATATATATCATGTGACATTCACATTCTACATATTTTTTAATATCTTTGTTGTTGTGAAAATGTTAGTATCTAGGTTTAAACTAGATTTTAAAGTATAAAAGCAATATGTGAACATGTCAACAAAATCAACTAGTGCAGTATAAAATTGAAAATCTCTTTTTATTCAATATGCTTACCAGTTTCTCTCTCCAAAGATAATGGCTGTTACCAGGGTTTTGGTTTTCTTTTCTTTTCTTTTCTTTTTTTGTATCTTTACAGAAATATGTTTATATTATACAAACATGTATTTTTTTGTTTGGACTTCCCTGATGGCTCAGAGGTTAAAGTGTCTGCCTGGAATGCAGGAGAACAGGGTTCGATCCCTGGGTCGGGAAGATGTTTATATAAATAATTTTGTATTAATGCAATCATGCTCTATGGACTCTCATGTACTTTGATTTTATTGGTTACACTCTAAGAACTGCTAATATTTGGGTATGTTCAGGAGTATGTTCATGTGTACATCTATGTGTACATACACACACATGGCATTCATATAAATATGTTGATAGTTGTTCAGTTGCTAAGTGATGTCTGACTCTTTGTGATCCTGTGAATTGCAGCACACCAGGCTTCCTTATCCTTTACCATATTTTTTATAACCATGTAAAGGTTTAGAGAAAGTGTTCTCAGTTCAGTTCAGTTGCTCAGTCGTGTCCAACTCTTTGCAACCCCATGAACCGCAGGACGCTGGACCTCCCTGTCCATCAACAACTCCGGAGTTCACCCAAACTCATGTCCATTGAGTCAGTGATGCCATCCAACCATCTCATTCTCTGTCGTCCCCTTCTCCTCCTGCCTTCAATCTTTCCAAACATCAGGGTCTTTTCAAATGAGTCAGCTCTCACATCGGGGGGCCAAAGTACTGGAGTTTCAGCTTCAACATCAGTCCTTCCAATGAACACCCAGGACCGATCTCCTTTAGAATGAACTGGTTGGATCTCCTTGCGGTCCAAGGGACTCTCAAGAGTCTTCTCCAACACCACAGTTCAAAAGCATCAATTCTTCTGCACTCAGCTTTCTTTATAGTCCAACTCTCACATCCATACATGACTACTGGAAAAACCATAATCTTGACTAGATGGAACTTTGTTGACAAAGTAACGTCTCTGCTTTTTAATATGCTGTCTAGGTTGGTAAGAACTTTCCTTCCAAAGAGTAAGCGTCTTTTAATTTCATGGCTGCAATCACCATCCGCAGTGATTTTGGAGCCCCAAAAAATGAAGTCAGCCACTGTTTCCACTGTTTCCCCATCTATTTGCCATGAAGTGATGGGACCAGATGCCATGATCTTTGTTTTCTGAATGTTGAGCTTTAAGCCAACTTTTTCACTCTCCTCTTTCACTTGTATCAAGAGGCTTTTTAGTTCCTCTTCACTTTCTGCAATAAGGGTGATGTCATCTCCATATCTAAGGTTATTGATATTTCTCCCTGCAATCTTGATTCCAGCTTGTGTTTCTTCCAGTCCAGCATTTCTCATGATGTATTCTGCATAGAAGTTAAATTAGCAGGGTAACAATATACAGCCTTGACGTACTCCTTTTCCTAATTGGAACCAGTCTGTTGTTCCATGTCCAGTTCTAACTGTTGCTTCCTGACCTGCATACAGGTTTCTCAAGAGACGGATCAGGTGGTCTGCTATTCCCATCTCTTTCAGAATTTTCCACAGTTTATTGTGATCTATACAATCAAAGGCTTTGGCATAGTCAATAAGGCAGAAATAGATGTTTTTCTGGAACTCTCTTGCTTTGTTGATGATCCAATTGGCAATTTGATCTCTGGTTCCTCTGCCTTTTCTGCCAGAGTCCAGCTCCAGCAGCCAGGGATTCAACCTGAAGGTATGAGCGGTGTCGGTGAGAAACTGAGGCAGCCTCTGAGTTTGTTTTTTGTACTGCCTGTTTATTTCAAGCTTATGATTCTCTTTTATACTTTTACAAAAGCATTAGGTCAGAGGTTTGATATTTTTAGTTCCCATTGACCCAGATTTATTTTTCTCCAAAAATCATTGTTGCCCCTCAATAGGAGTTCCTTCCTCAGCGATTCTCTTATCTACTTCTTCTCATGTGTCCTTGTGAATACACTGAAACTCATGCTAATGTCTGGGCTGCATACCACATTCCTCAATTTATTTCTAATCTTTCAAAGTCCTGTTTGCCCCTAGTATCCTAAGCTCACTATTTCTTATAAAGGGCTTCTAGTTAATAATATCTCTAAAGTCCCTAATTTCTATAAGCTATAGTAGAATATTGTAACATCACAGCAATCCTTAAATCTTTAGCTTCTAACTATTTTAATTATTCCTAAGCCCTAAATTCAGCAAATTCCTTTGCCATAAACACTTTTCTCACAAATGAGCTTCAGATAGCAATCTCTCGCATGACCTCAAGCTGCAGCCTGTGTGCTCACCCTGGAACACTTTTTTGTAGAAGTCCTTGAACAAATGTCAGTGATTAACTTTATGAATTATTCTTTGAGCACAGCTGCAGAAGGCTTTATGCCTTCTCATGCTCCTCTCAAAAACAGTAAGCACCTTAATATTCTCTTCAGTCAACTCAGCCAAGGAAAGGAAAAAACAAGTCAGAATCACAAAGCCTAACTCCTTCATTCTGGGTCCACACCTACAGAACAAAGGGAGGGGGTTTAGGGCCGTGCCTCTATTTTGTCAGTAATGCCTAATGCGCTCCTGACACTTTTCTAAAACCAGCTTGAACATCTGGAAGATCACGGTTCATGTATTGTTGAAGGCTGGCTTGGAGAATTTTAAGCATTACTTTACTAGCGTGTGAGATGAGTGCAATTGTGTGGTAGTTTGAGCAAAGTGTTCTAAAAGGTCTCGTATGGACATCATGATATGTCCAGACTTCAGTTAACTCTATCGGCCATATTTTTCAACTAGAGGGAGCATGCCTCTCAAATTCATGAATTGTTGATTAGATTATAGATTTTGGAATCAGAAGAGAGATTTACTTAGATTTTGTCTGACTTGTCAAATATGACAACTTGTTCACTGTTGTTGTAGTTTTCTCTCTTTACCCTTGTTTAATAGAATCCTGCCTCTAAGGAATAAACCCAATATTAATTCCTCAATGAATTTGTCATTAGTGCTACAATCCCTCTTTTTTATCTGTTCTCCTCTTGCACTTTACAGATACACCTTGTAATTTAGTGTCTAACAATAACGATACTATAGATCCATTTTCTTAGCTTTCCTATTTAACAGAGTATCTTGAATATTATTGGCTAACCCAAAGACTAATATGCCTCCATTGATTGAACAATCAAGGAAGCAGATTATAATTAAGTCATTGAATCCATTTAACCACTAGAGCCCCTGTTGGCACAATTAACATGTGCCAGATAAATCCATTTTTTAAGATGTTTTAGCCTGAAAATCACTGCTTTTTCCGCATTTCTATTGCACATTTTGAAGATGAGTAGGAGTGTCAGGTGAAATCTTTGCATTAAATATAGAAGCAATTTGATTTTTCATCCTCATATTTCACTATTAGAGAATTCAGTGCACTCATACCAGCCTCAATCACCTTCCAGCAGATGGTGCTCCAGTTTGATTAACTCTTAAATCTGAAGCTGCTCCATTAGTTAGTTTTAGTAGCTTTAGGGAAGCACATTAGGACATTTCCTTCTTCAGATGGTTCTGAAAGCATGCATAAGAAAAAACTTTATCAGTCATTTCAGCATTTCAGTCAGTTCAGAAATCTGATAAATTCTTTATCAGAATTTCAGCAGTTGTGTGTGATTCTAGAAATACTTTGACCCCAAAAGTCTGGGGGAAAAAAATCAGTAGATTGAAAAGTAGGTTGAAAAGGAAGATCTACCTTGCCTATTTTTTTATCACTATAGAATAAAACTGTATACATCTCTCTTAAACCTGAAATTGAATTCTTAGGGGTGGGATTTATTGAGAAGTACTTAGATATAAGACAGAAGAAAATGAGACCAACTAAAGAAAGAATAAATGGAGAGATCAAAAAACGGTCATTATATTTCTCTTCTGTGCTTCAGTACAGACATAATTTTTACCTTGGTCTATATTTAGAATGAGCAAAAATCTATCAGTAATATATCAGTAATCTTTTAGAATGGTTACATTTTTTGGAAGTATAAGGGAATAATAAACTTTAATCAACTTCAAGAGTCATATTTATCATATCTGTTTGCTAATTATTTCCAAGCACACCTAACAGTTATAGTGAGAGGCTCACAGCATGCAGCTAAATGATGTTTTTCTTTAGAAAGTCCATGACTGTATGTGCAGGATTTAAACAAAATTCATCATACATTACTATCTGGCTGGTGCTGATGTTCAAAGCAAACACCATAAGTACATCTTACATTGCAGCATGGGCTTAAACAACTGTCATCTTTCATTCAAGTTTCCTAAGTTTGAGGAGGTTCTTATTTTAATGCTCAATAACTTAATTATCTAAGAAGTTGCTTTTTTAATGGGAAATAAATACAATTCTCAGTAATAGTCATTCTAATGTAGTAGAAATATTTGAACTTATATGTATATGAAAATTTGCCGGAATATATTTATGTCATAGATTTATTAGGAAGATTAGATGAGTATTTTGAATAGTAACTGGCATATGGTAAGAACTTGTACAATAATGGTGATTATGATGATGCCTTTAGTTGATTTGTAACATCCTTTGTTTTTTTCTGAGATCAATTTCCACTCTATTAAAAGATATAAGAAGCCATGATAATGATCACTAGTTCATGGAATAAGAATATATACAACCACCTTATGTATGTAGTACAGCCCTCTGCTGCTCTTTCCCAGTTTAGTTGAACCCTGTTTGGCATTAGGGGGAACATATTTTCCATCAGAAGCTCTTATCCATGGTTTAGAGTAGAGTTTTAACATCTAAGGAATTCCCAGAAATCATTTTCCCTAATCCAGAATGACCTAAATCAAATCCCTTATGATTATACAGTGGAAGTGAGAAATAGATGTAAGGGTCTAGAGCTGATAGATAGAGTGCCTGATGAACTATGGAATGAGGTTCATGACATTCTACAGGAGACAGGGATCAAGACCATCCCCATGGAAAAGAAATGCAAAAAAAGCAAAATGGCTGTCTGGGGAGGCCTTACAAATAGCTGGGAAAAGAAGAGAGGCAAAAAGCAAAGGAGAAAAGGAAAGATATAAGCATCTGAATGCAGAGTTCCAAATAATAGCAAGAAGAGATAAGAAAGCCTTCCTCAGCGATCAATGCAAAGAAATAGAGGAAAACAATAGAATGGGAAAGACTAGAGATCTCTTCAAGAAAATTAGAGATACCAAGGGAACATTTCATGCAAAGATGGGCTCAATAAAGGGCAGAAATGGTCTGGACCTAACAGAAACAGAAGATATTAAGAAGAGGTGACAAGAATACACAGAAGAACTGTACAAAACAGATCTTCACGACCCAGATAATCATGATGATGTGATCACTAATCTAGAGCTAGACATCCTGGAATGTGAAGTCAAATGGGCTTTAGAAAGCATCACTATGAACAAAGTTAGTGGAGGCGATGGCATTCCAGTTGAGCTGTTTCAAATCCTGAAAGATGATGCTGTGAAAGTGCTGCACTCAACATGCCAGCAAGTTTGGAAAACTCAGCAGTGGCCACAGGACTGGAAAAGGTCAATTTTCATTCCAATCCCAAAGAAAGGCAATGCAAAAGAATGCTCAAACTACCACACAATTGCACTCATCTCACATGCTAGTAAAGTTATGCTCAAAATTCTCCAAGCCAGGCTTCAGCAATACATGAACAGTGAACTTCCTGATGTTCAAGCTGGTTTTAGAAAAGGCAAAGGAACCAGAGATTAAATTGCCAACATCCGCTGGATCATGGAAAAAGCAAGAGTTCCAGAAAACATCTATTTCTGCCTTATTGACTATGCCAAAGCCTTTGACTGTGTGGATCACAATAAACTGTGGAAAATTCTGAGAGAGATGGGAATACCAGACCACTTGACCTGCCTCTTGAGAAATCTGTATGCAGGTCAGGAAGCAACAGTTAGAACTGGACATGGAACAACAGACTGGTTCCAAAGAGGAAAAGGAGTGCGTCAAGGCTGTATATTGTCACCCTGCTTATTTAACTTATATGCAGAGTAAATCATGAGAAACGCTAGACTGGAAGAAGCACAAGCTGGAATCAAGATTGGCGGGAGAAATATCAATAACCTCAGATATGCAGATGATACCACCCTCATGGCAGAAAGTGAAGAGGAGCTAAAAAGCCTTTTGATGAAAGTGAAAGTGGAGAGCAAAAAAGTTGGCTTAAAACTCAACATTCAGAAAACGAAGATCATGGCATCTGGTCCCATCACTTCATGGGAAATAGATGGGGAAACAGTAGAAACAGTGTCAGACGTTATTTTTGGGGGCTCCAAAATCACTGCAGATGGTGACTGCAGCCATGAAATTAAAAGACGCTTACTCCTTGGAAGAAAAGTTATGACCAACCTAGATAGTGTATTCAAACGCAGGGACATTACTTTGCTGACTAAGGTCCATCTAGTCAAGGCTATGGTTTTTCCAGTGGTCATGTATGGGTGTGAGAGTTGGACTGTGAAGAAGGCTGAGCGCCAAAGAATTGATGCTTTTGAACTGTGGTGTTGGAGAAGACTCTTGAGAGTCCCTTGGACTGCAAGGAGATCCAACCAGTCCATTCTGAAGGAGATCAACCTTGGGATTTCTTTGGAAGGAATGATGTTAAAGCTGAAGCTCCAGTCCTTTGGCCACCTCATGCGAAGAGTTGACTCACTGGAAAAGACTCTGATGCTGGGAGGGATTGGGGGCAGGAGGAGAAGGTCACGACCGAGGGTGAGATGGCTGGATGGCATCACGGACTCAATGGACGTGAGTCTGAGTGAACTCCAGGAGATGGTGATGGACAGGTAGGCCTGGCGTGCTGGGATTCATGGGGTCGCAAAGAGTCGGACATGACTGAGCAACTGAACTATACTGAATCCAGAAAGCTGTACATCTCCGAAGTCAATTAGTTAATCTCAGAGGCTCTGTTTTTATAGTCTGATGATTAGAGTTCAAAGTGGAAATGAAATTGTGTTTTCTTTGTGGATAGCAGGCAAATAAAGAATGCCTATTAAAAAGCATGTTATATTTTGGAATGTAACTGCAGAAATAAGAAATTACAAGAACTTTTTCTTGTAATTTCTTGTAATTTCTTGGGCAGCTGATTCCCTGTAAGTTAGAATAATGTTGCTACTCATCTCAACTCCAAGTAGATTGTCAAAGCAGTTATGTTATTCAGAAGGCTGATAAGAACTGCACCACACCTGTAAGGGACCTGTCTAGCAATTTTTTTTCACGCCTTTTTGAACTTGCAGCAGCTTAACTTTAGAATGACACTCTGTGACAGGAGGCTGTCTGAAATTTATCAGGAGTAGCCTTTGAAAAGAGACCTTTTCTCAGGGTGTTTGATTCAGAAAGAGCACAGTGTGGGTCTAAAAATGTCCCCTAAGTATGAAGGATGTTATAAAGTTTAAAAAGCAGCTAAAGGAATATCACCTTCATGAAACCAGGGCACTGACTACAAATGTCCTTTCCTGATAGAGACCAAAGTTAAAATAACCTAGAAAAGGCTTGGACTCAAAACAGATGCGTTTCACTTCATTGAGCCTTAAAACTGCGGTAAGAAGTGAGAAAAATCTTATGTATCTATTTTCCTACTCAAAGCAGTAATTACAGTATTATTGCTATACATTTTATTGTTGGTGTTTTGTCTGTTCTTTAGATTGTTTTTTAAATTTCTTGAAAGATGGGAACCATATGACCACTTAAAACTAGGTTTCACAAACCACAGTGTGAGTTTAATAGCAAATTCCATTACCCTCAGTGAGCCATCCTTGATAAGTACAGAAGTGGAGAATAAACTTTAACAAATACTTATAATGGGTTGATGTTGCTACAAACTTAAGCTTGTGATCAGTGGACATATCATACTAAATAAGGTATATTGGAAATGTTCAACTCTCTTGGTGCAGGTTATGTACTGGTCATGTGTGATAAAATCATGTATCTGTTCATGAAAGATTTGAAATAATAGAAAAAGACAAAAATCAAAACCACGGCCCATCACCAATGTGGGTTTAGAAGTTCTTCCCTGAATGGTTTGAGAGATTCTCATATCCCATACTCCATATATGATAGGGTAGGAAATTTCTTCATTGTTTTTTACATTTTTTATTGAAATATATTTGATTTACTGTGTTGTATTTGTTTCAGCAAAGTTATTCACTTATATACATATATTTTTTCAGATTCTTTTCCCTTATAAAGTGAAAGTGAAAGTTGCTCATTGGTGTCATTCTTTGTGACCCCAAGGACTGTATAGTCCATGGAATTCTCCAGACCAAAATACAGGAGTGGGTAGCCTTTCCCTTCTCCAGGGGATCTTTTTGCATTCTTGTATTAAGTCGTTTAAGGGTCTTAACATACCAGTTTTTTTATGGAAAGGGTCATAGCAGATACTCCATTGTGAAGTGTACCTAACACTCCTTCAAGATGAAAAGACTTATTTCCCCAGCTGCTGTGTATTTTGCTGCTGGCGGCTGATTAGTCTCTCCTGATATTAACTCTTGGCTGAAAAGATGTGCCTCATCTAATAATATGTCCCCCTTCCCATGTGAATATAATCACTGTTCTATGAGGGGATTTTACAAGCTGGTTCATTGCTTCAATTTGAAACAACTTTACAGTACCATCCCAGCTCCAGAGCTTCGCGTGGCATTTAGCTGAGGCTTTTGTTGGGACTGTATCACAGCCTACTCTTTTCCTTGGCTCAGTCTTACTGCCTCCACATTCCCAAAGCTGTTGATTTCAATAGCGCTTCCCAATAAACTTCCAGTATGCAAATTTCTGCCTCCAATTCTGCTTCCTAATGAAACCAAGAGTTATTACAGTGATTTGTAGAGACATATTTTCATTTTTATTTTTTTTATCAAGATAACCTTGATAGAGAATAACACTGTGAAATAATGAAAAAGTGAATCTGGAGAGTGATCTTGGGAGTGTGGGGGCTATCTGGTAGTTGTGAGAGCTGGCTGGAACTGAGAGCCCAGGTCACTTGGGCCAGGAGTAGGGAGGAAGCAATCGCAGAAGACTCAGGCCTGTAATTTTATATAGGGAGGGGACTAGGGATCTACATTTTTCTTCTTCATTTCCAGGGATAACCATTCCTTTCTATATATTCACAAATTCAACTTTATTTTTCTCATCTTAGGGTTCTGCCTGGGATTTCAGAGATGATAGAGGCCCAGTATCAAACTGAATACTGATACTCATAAAGTACTAAACTCCATGTTAATCATGGAGTATATAATATAATGTAGTATACAATCTAAGGAACTGAAAATGGGTGCACTAAAATTATTTTTATTTAAAATGGTTCAAAAGCATTCCTTCATATTTTAAAAATCTCTGGCCATACTTTATTGAGTCTTAATACATTTTTGTGACTACACCAGAGATTTGTCAAATTAATGCTTCCCTAGATACTCTAATGGTGAGGCAACCTACTAACCAACTGCAGAGTACTCTAGGCACATTATGACTGACATTTTGTGCTCTTGCAAGGGTGCTCTTGAGACATCAGCATCACGTTAGAGCCTGTTAGAAATTCAGAAGGCCTTTTCCAGACTTACTGAATTGGAACCTGCTCTTAAAAAATATTCCCTGGGTAGTTCTTACACATATTGGTGTTTGAGAAACATTGCTGTATACAACTAAAATTCTCTGGAGTTCTTAATATTGCAGTTTGCATGAATAACAACCCTGATATTAGAGGCAAGTTCTGCAATGCTATTGCTACCATTCACTCCAGCAAATTATCGTAGTTACTTCATATAAGGAAGTTGGAGAAGGGATGAACTGAGACCAGAATGATTAAAAAAAAAACAAAACTGCTGTTTTCCATGATACAAAATCTTTAATAAGTGAAGATAAAATACCATTTGACATATATATCTAAAGGAAAACATTAGCTTACTAGGACACAGGCCAAACTCTGAAAGATGATTTATAAAAACAAATCTGCATAAACCTACATGCTTTTTCAGCCTAATCTTTTGCTACCTCCCACCTCTAAAAAACACACACCCACAGTTTTATACTACTAAATCAATCTAGTTTCATCCCGAGCATTGCATGAGTTGTCTTTTTCTGAAACATTCTTCTTTTCACCTATAAAATTTATATTCATATTTTAAATTTCATATTGGATACCATTTCTTCCAGAAAGCCTTCTGTAGCTCCAGCAGGATCCTGTATTTCCTCCAAATTCATGCATAAAATAGTGAATGTCTGACTCATCAGGCCTTAAAAACTTGGTTTAGCACTGGACCCAACTCCCAGCACAGTACCTGGGCACATATTTACTGAATAAACAAACTATGATTTGACATAAATAGGAGTGTTAGTTTTCTATTGCTAAATAACAAAATTACTATAAACATAACTGCTTTAAACAACTCATACTCATTATCTTACAGTTTTCATGGGTCAGGAGACCAGGCATGGTTGGGACTTGCCTGGCGGTCCAGTGGTTAAGATTTCATGTTTCCAATGCAGAAGGCAGAGGTTCTATAACTGCTCAGGGAATGAAGATCCCATATGCTGCATAGCATGGTCAAAATATTTTTAAAATAATAAAATAAAATCACATAGCCTTGAAGTGGTATGATCCAGGAGCACAGGCATGGCTTAGTGGAATCCTCTGTAAGACTACAATCAAGGTGTTTACTTGGGCTGGATTCTCAATCTGGAGGTTCGTGGGGACAAATCTGCTTCCAAGTTGTCTCAAGGTGATGAGAGATTTTATTTCCTTCAGTTGTATGATTTAGGGCAACTTACTTCTCCGAAGGAGACAGAAACACTGGCAAGATGAATGTAACACTCATGAAATCTCATACACTTAATCATAAATATCCTATTACCTTTTTGCATCCATTTAGTTACAAACAATTCACAAGTGTTGCTCAGACACAGAGGGGCAGGATTAGGAGAGTTGTGTTTACAGGGAGATGGGAATCATGGGTGGGCGTTCCTTTAAAATCTATCACAAAAGGTATTGTTAAAGTTTTATTGTTTGTTTTTGCTATATTTAAAGTATTAATTTTCTAACTTATTTAGGAAGTTAAACTTTTCCAATATGAGATGCAAATTAGTGGCCAGTAAAAAAAAATTGTCAGGAGATTTTTTCAATTCTATTTCCTTCTTTTAAAATCTCTGCAATTGGATTTTGTACCTCTGAATAAACCCAATTGTCTCTCTTGAGATGGCGCTCCTATTTCTCTAGACAGCACCGCTTACCTGCCACACGAGTATTATAACATTTAGCTTTCTGACTTGAGTCTTCAAATATGTTTTTAATTTCTGCTAACATTAGTCAATAACCAAGTTGTTTGCTAAGCTGAAAATTTAAAGCTAGCCCATGTAATTCTCATACATTTTTTAATCTCATAGTTTTATTTTTCTCACATTCCTCTTATTGTTCTAAAGAGTTGATAATAAGCTGTCAGGCACCTGTGTCTGTTGAAAGGGAAAATTTTCAAATTTGCCTCTGGCAAAGGTGCACACTTTCCATGTTTTACAACTGAACATCTTCAAATTTTGTAGAAGTAGTGTAAGTCCACTTGAAACCCAGTTTAGCTACATTGTCCATTCAAAAAAAAAATAAGAACCACATCTATTCATTTCTTTAGCAGAACGATGGATACTAGAATAAAGAAAGGTAGAATGGATAAGTTTTGATTACTACATTTAGGGAAACAAATTCTTATTTCACTTTTAGTAATATGATAAATGATTTTTTAAACTGATTCCATCTTTTGGATGAACTTGCTTTTTCATATTCATGATATGTGTGTGTGCTTTAAATTTTTGTCTTTGTCCTTCCTCCCCAACTTACACTGGCTTCTGAAATAATGGTTTAAATAGATTACTGTGGTTGTTGTTGTCAAGGTGGTTACCACTGGTGTAACTATGATTTTTAAAAAGAACAAGAAATTATTGCCAATCTGATCCAAATTTCCAAGTGAGTAAAATTATAAGACAATATAATATAGACAGTACAAAGGTGATCAAACTTAAGTGATCAAATATGTTAATGTTCTTTAATTACATAGGAAAAGAGGAGAGATACTAATTTTAGACTGCATTAAGATGAACATTCATGTGAAGAATTCAGAGTAACCACTAAAAATTTCAAATATAGTTCTAAAGAATGGAGAATTAAAAAAAATAAATAAACAATGGAGAAAAGGAAATAAAGAAGATTCTCCCAATTCGATAAAAGTTAGGCATGACATATAGAAGAAAATATAGATAAAAACATTAAAATTATAGAAATAAGCCCAGGCATATAGGCAAATGAATATAATACAAGTTGATTATTTTTACTCAGCAAACTAGAGGCATTCTTCAATTAGATAAAACAAAACAAATCTACCTAAGAGTTATTTTCATTAAATACACCTAAACCCAGTGACATAGAAAAGGTGAAACTTAAATGATAGAAAATTAATATATTATCAGTAAAATCCCATGCCTACGTTCTATCCCTGTCCTCCCCCCCACCCCACCCCCACCAAAACCCTTGGGATTAGCTCTATTAATATCACATAAAATAGTATTTAAAAGTACTTTGGTGATATGACTGATTCTAAGACTGGAAGAGGAAACATTCAAGATGAGCCTGGAAATTTTGGTAATACCAAAAATTAAGAAAATGTTAAAAAGCAAATAGAACAAAAACTTAATGAAATAGCAAAACAAAGCATTATTGGCTTTATACCCAAAGTATAAAATAAATATCTATGTGCTCATACTGAGATAAATGAATGACTAAATAAGTAAGGGATAAGAGATAAATATTCCGTGCAGAAAATTCCAAAGTATAGATATTCTACCCTGAAGGAGGAGGAATGTAACTCCCCACTTATTAAGTATGGGCTGCACAAAGTGACTTCTTTCTGAAAAATGAAGTAGGGAAAGATGGAAAGGAGGGGAAAGAGTAACTTTACAGTGAAGAATTCTGACAAACACTACTTCAGCCAGATGATCTAGGTCAATGTCAACTGTCAAATTTTGTTGATAGTATGTACCCTTGAAATGATTTGATGAGAATGGTGTTTTGCCTCTGTCATCTTCCTCCCTCAAACTCATAACCCTTCTTATCAAGAGAAATGTATCAAATAAATTACAATATGGAAACATACTATTATATATTTAATACTTGACCAGAACGTCTCAAAACTATCAAGGTCATTAACATTATAGAAAAATCTAAGAAACTGTCACAGCCAAAGGGCCCATTTTCTTTCCAATAATTGTTTATAACATTTATATTTTCTCAAAATTAGCACATAATTATTTAAAAAGGCCATCTATTCTGGTTAATTCTGTTTACTAGTCAGAGTTCTTCAGAGAAATTGAACCAACTGCACAATATATAAAAAGAAAGAGATTTACCATCAAGAATTGGCTTACATGAGTATGAAGACTGACAAGTTCCAAGGTCTGCAGTTAGTAAGCTGGAGACCTAGGAAAGCTGATGGTATAGTACTAGTCTGAGTCTAAAACCCTGAAAACCAGAGAGCCAATAGTGTAATTCTAGTCCAAAAGTCAACCAGATAGAGACCCATTTCAGTTTGAATCTGAAGACAGAATGAAATGATGTCCTAGCTTAATGGCAATCAGACAGTAGGAAAGATCTCTTACTTGTGGGAAGGTCAGACTTTTGTTTTATTGAGGCTTTCAACTGATTAGATGGAACCCACTGATGTTAGGGAGGAAAATCTTTTATTTAGTCTATCCATCTAAATGTTAAACTTATCCGAAACACCCTTACAGAAACATCCAGAATAATGTTTGACCAAATATCTTGGCATCCAGTGGCTCAGTCAAGTTAAAATATAAAATTAAATAGAACAAATGATTTCTACAAAGGTTTTATCTGTGTCACTAAAAAAGTACTGGTTTTCAAAAATTTGATTAAAAACTGTACATTGAATGCCAGTTCAGTTCAGTCTCTCAGTTGTGTCCGACTCTGCGACCCCATGAATCGTAGCATGACAGGCCTCCCTGTCCATCACCAGCTCCCGGAGTTTATCCAAACTCATGTCCATCAAGTCAGTGATGCCATCTAACCATCTCATCCTCTATGGTCCCCTTCTCTTCCTGCTGCCAATCCCTCCCAGCATCAGGGTCTTTTCCAATGAGTCAGCTCTTCACATGAGATGGCCAAAGTATTGGAGTTTCAGCTTCAACATCAGTCCTTCCAATGAACACCCAGGACTGATCTCCTTTAGAATGGACTGGTTGGATCTCCTTGAAGTCCAAGGGACTCTCAAGAGTCTTCTCCAACACCGCACTTCAAAAGCATCAATTCTTCGGTGCTCAGCTTTCTTCACAGTCCAACACTCACATCCATACATGACTACTGGAAAAACCATAGCCTAGACTAGATGGACCTTTGTTGTCAGGTAATGTCTCTGCTTTTCAATATGCTATCTAGGTTGGTTATAACTTTCCTTCCAAGGAGTAAGCGTCTTTTAATTTCATGGCTGCAGTCACCATCTGCAGTGATTTGGAAGCCCCAGAAAATAAAGCCTGACACTGTTTCCACTGTTTCCCCATCTATTTCCCATGAAGTGATGGGACCAGATGCCGTGATCTTCATTTTCTGAATGTTGAGCTTTAAGTCAACTTTTTCACTCTCCTCTTTCACTTTCACCAAGAGGCTTTTTAGTTCCTCTTCACTTTCTGCCATAAGGGTGGTGTCATCGGCATATCTGAGGTTATTGAGATTTCTCCCGGCAATCTTGATTCCAGCTTGTGTTTCTTCCAGTCCAGCGTTTCTCATGATGTACTCTGCATATAAGTTAAATAAGCAGGGTGACAATATACAGACTTGACATACTCCTTTTCCTATTTGGAACCAGTCTGTTGTTCCATGTCCAGTTCTAACTGTTGCTTCCTGACCTGCATATAGGTTTCAATATTGGCACATTATAGGATAATTAATGATCACTAAGTTTCTTCACATTGTATTCTAAATATGTAGAGGTTCTACCCTGAGAAAATTCATCATAGGTTTAGAACACTATAATAAGTTCAGATTGTTTTTCTTTATGATCTACTAGTATCTGACTTTCTCAAAACTACCCATGTTAACCTATGGTCTATTGACATTTACTTCTAGACTGACCATGTTCTGGGACTGACTTGGATCAAGTGAGCTACACATATAAGGATCTGAAAATGACTGCTTGTCAGTGTATGCTAGTCGTTGATGTTCTATTACATTAAACTTGCTTATAATTACTGTGCTTTAAGTAATTAATTTTAGCCTCTTCCTTGATTTTATATACCGCTCTTACCACGTGTCACTGTGCTCTGCCAGATTTCACTTGCCACTGCGTTTATTCCTTGTCCCTTCTTTCTAACCCTAACTTGTCTCAGCTGATTCAGATTTACTCTCAAGCTTCTCAAATATAATGAGAATAATTAGGAAGTCAACAGTAAAAGGAAACCTATAGGCCAGGGTAAACTAGATCCTAATATAAAATTAGCACTGAAACCTGTTTTACGAGTCAGCCAAAAAATTCCATTTCTTATTTGATTTTTCTCATAAAACAAAGAGACTTCATTTGGAAAATAATGCCCTCTGTACTGTCTTGGATTATGACATTTTTCTTCTGAGTAATATGTAATGGTTTCAAGCACTAGATTTAATTTCTGTTTGAAATTTACTGTGAAGTATTTTATCTCAGTAGACTTCAAGTCCACACAGAAATTCATGGAGCTTTCATTGATTTAGTATCCCAACAACTGCATTCCAGATATGCAAATATAAGGAGATATAGAAGCATTGATGGATGAGTTTCATACAGCTGGAATCATATCAACAACAGAAAGGATGAAGAAGATGGAAGCTATATATCTGCCAGTTTAAGCAAACCCACACACAGTTATAGGACATCTAAGGCCAACTCATCCATTTTGTCAAGACATTATCTAGTCTGTTCCAGTGGCTTCTGGAGAGTCTTAGACATTCTAGATTGATAGTTTTCTATCCTATCCTTCAGCTGTGTTTTCTGATACTGCTGAAAGCTCATAGGTTCCAAATTGCTGACTCTCAGTTAAAGGGGCTATTTAACTTCCCCTGATAAAATAAATCATGTTCCTTACTTATATGACCTTGAATTCAGTGCATTTTTTTTTGGTAGACCTATTTATATCTTCCTATGGAATTGGTATATTTGTTCTCTGTCAACCATAGAAACAGAGAATTGTTTACCATACTCTTCAAATCATATGCTCTTAGGAATTTGGATGGATTATGAAACTTTTCTGTTTCATTTAATATTTGTGCTGATTTATTTAATCTTAATTATATATAGTAATAGATATATACTAGCATCTGATTTAATATTAGAGATATTGCTATAATATTTGCTATAAGGTTACATTTGAAAATAACCATCAAATGCAGAAAACAGTGATACAGGCCGATGCAACATTAGTGTTAGAAATAACCCTATATTGTTCATCATTTCATCATAATGAGTAAACTGAGGCTCAGAAGGTGAAGTGGCTTGCCTGAGGTCATGAAGCTGATTTGCTGCTGTTGCTCAGTCACTCAGTCGTGTCTGACTCTTTGCAATCCCACGGCCTGCAGCATGCCAGGCTTCCCTGTCCATCATCTCCCAGAATTTGCTCAAATTCATGTACATTGGTCAGTGATGCTATCTAACCATCTCATCCTCTGTTGTCCCCTTCTACCTTCAATCTTTTCCAGCATCAGTGTCTAATTAAGAAGCAGAATCCTGGCCTCTTAACTCCTGCCACAAACAATAGGACGCTGTGTTGTCTCAAGCATTTATACTTCAGAAAAAAAAATTTGTTCTTAAAAAAAGAGAATCAGTTTTTTAATAGATGAAGTATGAAACTAGATGAACTATGTTGAGTGAGTTATGCCTTTTGTCAATATATTATTCCTTTGCTGAAAATTAGCTAGATAATTAGCCCTATCATAATATTAAATTCTAATTAATATCTAATTATCAGAATTATTTTGATGGGCTGTCCACATAATGATCACAGTGCTTTGACCTAAATACACAGAGTGACTTTTTTTGGTTCCCCTTACCAATCATAAAAAGTTTCCCTCTCCTCTTGCTTGCCTGAGTCCAAGTTCACCTGTGGTTTCTTCTGGGTTCTCCCATATTTGAAGTGTTACTATAAGTCACCCATTATCCAGAAACAAAAGGCTAATTCTGAGGGGGAATATTAACAATAGTCTGTGGGGCCACAATCATCTTGGTAGACATATCACCACTCCCCTTTCTGTAAATAGAATTAATTTTACTAATTTGAAATTTATTTTAAAAAATAGAAAAGACACTTGTTCTCCTACCACCGTCACCAAACCTCATGGAACCTATATTTTTATTATTTTTATTCCTTTGTAAGAATACATTGATATCAGATGTATTGAGTTATATGTTGTTTTAAGAGAAGAGAAATAATCATCACTTGGAAAAAAGAACAGATAATGATAAATGATTATATTTACACATCTGTTTTGATTATGATAATGCAGTTTTTAAAATACATACATTTTGTGCAACAGTAACTATGAAAAATATTCTTTAAGTTGACTTTTCTGTTTCTACTGTCCCCTCTCTGTGAATTTCCCCTGTGGATCTAAATTAGTTTTATGCTCCAATTTCTAAATGGTTCACTAGAGAATTTTCAGAGCCTACAAAACTTCCATTTTCGGTCTTTAGTTGAATTTGACTCCTTATTGATTATTAGTTAATTATACAGACACATTTTTTTTTAATGTAAACTTTGTTCATGTTTCAGTTTTAAGTTAATGTTTAAGTCATCGACTCGTTCAGGGCATGAATTTTCTTTTCATGAAGTTGTCAATAAATCAAGGACACTGTTTAGAAACTTCTAAGGAAGACAACCTTTACAATATTATGCCTCCAGTACACTATAGGGCTTAAATTTATAGTCACATGGGACACATCATTGGAAATATAGTGTTGTTAAATAATGTTATCATCCTCGCAAAGGTACATATTTTTCAGCTGGGTACAGCTTAGGAGGATTCAGTATTTATGATCTTTTAGGCTAGAGATGCAGATGAGCATTAAAATTGTGAGTAAACAGTAGAAACAAAGGTCTCCAGATAGTTTCATGTTAATACAATAATCACATGCAAAATAAATGTGTTTTAGTTCAGTGTCAACAAAATGTCAGCAAACTGTGCTAAAGAAAGTAATTTAGTCACTTTAATAGATGATGAAGAATAAACCCTCTCCTTAACCCTCACATCCAGTAAAGAAACATACAAATCATTGGGGGAATTTGAACTTGTAATCCAACAGAGACAAAAAACAGAGCAAGGACTCTGGAGACAGAATCAAATCCCGGCCCCACCACTGTTTTCCATCTGTTAGACTTTAGTCAAGTTACCAGATCTCTCAAAGTGTTAGTTTTCACATATATAAGGTGGGATGGGGGGAGGGGAGTGGGTAAGAAATTTCTCAAAGGTTAAGGTGTGCTCAAAATGAAATGAAATGACATGAAGTGTTTACCACGTGTGTTCAAGTCAGTTAATTATCACATTTATTTAGACTAATATATTCAGTATGCTAGACGACATTGTATCTTTATTACTGTGGTCATTTTAGTTTGTTAGATTTATGTTGTACAGTTAAGATCATAATGTTCTGTGCATTTGCAGTCCCTTGTTTTTGTTTTTCAGTTGCTAAATCAGGTCTGGTTCTTTAGGACCACATGGACTGCAGCACTCCAGGCTTCCCTGCCCTTCACTGTCTCCCAGAGTCTGCTCAGATTCAGGTCCATTGAGTCGATGATGCCATCCAACCATCTACCTCATCTTCTGATGCCCCCTTCTCCTCCTGTCCTCAATCTTTCCCAGCATTAGGGTCTTTTCCAATGAGTCAGCTCTTCGTGTTAGGTGGCCAAAGTACTGGAGCTTCAGCTTCAGCATCAGTCCTTCCAAAGAGTATTCAGGGTTGATTTCCTTTAGGATTGACTGGTTTGATCTTCTTTCTGTCCAAAGGACTTTCGAAGTTCCAAAGCATCACTTCTTCAGTGCTCAGCTTTCTTTATGGTCCAACTCTCACATCCATACGTGTCTACTGGAAAAACCATAGCTTTGACTATAGGGACCTTTGTCGGCAAAGTGATATCTCTGCTTTGAAATATGCTGTCTAGGTTTGTCATAGCTTTCCATCCAAGGAGCCAAGCATCTTTGAATTTCATGGCTGCAGTCAGTCTCTGCAGTGATTTTGGAGTCCAAGAAAATAAAATCTGATACTGCTTCCACTTTTTCTCCACTATTTGCCATGATGTGATGGAACCAGATGCCATGATCATAGTTTTTACTCCCTAAAGAACTATATTATATAACTTTTAGGAAATGTAGACTGTCTAGAAGGAACCATGTAGTGCTGTGGTAATTTCATCCATAGGATATTTTCTCTCAGTGAATATCCACAAAGAATCTGTCTGACCCTGCAAAAAGAAAAATAAAGCAAAGCAAAACAAAAATAAAGCCTTTTAGGAGTCTCACAACACTTTCATAAAAGTGACAATAATTTTCTCTAGAAAGATTCCTTTATATAGTATTTATTTTATTGAGAAAATAGTGTATTATAATAAGTATCCAAACTTCAGCTGGAATAAACCATTATTCAATATCATTATATGTGTGATATGAGTACAGATAATATAAATAGCAATAACTTCTTTTGTAAGTGAAAAACTGTATAGTTTCTATTTAATCTTCCCATTATTTACTTCATAAGATACTTAAGACAGATCTTCAGTTCCATCAGTTATATAGATGAATAAGAGATTTGTCAAAGTTGCCTGGGTAGAAAATGAATGATTCAGACCCTAATCTTTGTTTATATTCACAAACACCTCAGATGTACTAATTCCTACTGAATAGAATGGTTGATTGTTGCTTATAAATAGAAGGAAAGCTGGTATAACAAGCAGCAAAACATTGGACAACTTCTATAATTATTTCAATGATAATTTATAATTTAACAAATCATCTAATAAATCTTACTGACAGGAACTAAAAATAGCATAATGGAAAAAGTGTGTTCTAAAGCTAAGAAAGTATATTTGAAATTCTATTTCCCTTTTCCAGATTGTGTCAATACTTGCAGAATGCCTTTAATGGACACAAGGATATAAAGGTAAAGAAAAGAATAAGTCCCCTGCCCTAAGGGAATTCACAGTATGGTCATGGAAGCAGACACATGAACAGATTATTTTAATAAAATATGATAATTGTTTCCATTGACACATGGCCTGAGTGTTACTGGAGCCCAGCAGTAGGATATTTGCCCAATCTAAGGACTTGAAGAAATTTCAGGAAGGAAATGATGCTGGACTTAAACTCAAGTCTGAGTGATCATATACTAGGTGAGGAAAGATAGGAAGAATATATCTGCATTAATCAATTTATGTAAGCATAAAGCAGATAATACATTTAAGGAATATGGATGTGTACTGCTGCTGCTGCTGCTGCTGCTCATTCGGCTTCAGTCGTGTCAGACTCTATGCGACACCAGAGACGGCAGCCCACGAGGCTCCCCCGTCCCTGAGATTCTCCAGGCAAGAACACTGGAGTGGGTTGCCATGTCCTTCTCCAATGCATGAAAGTGAAAAGTGAAAGGGAAGACACTCAGCCGCATCCGACTCTTAGCGACCCCATGGGGTCGCTAAGCCTACCAGGCTCCTCCGTCCATGGGATTTTCCAGGCAAGAGTACTGGAGTGGGTTGCCATTGCCTTCTCCGATCGATGTGTACTACCAGAATATAAATGACAAAGCAGAAAGAATCAGGAGTGAAACTAGAAAAGTAAGCGAGACCGAGTGACTAAAGAACTTTTGTGCTGAACTTTTTTTACTATGATGAGGAGGTGGGGCTATGAAAGGACATGAGTGGAAAAACTGATGAAATCCAAGTAAGTCTCTAGTTTCAATAATAGTATTGTATTAATGCTGATTTCTTAATTATGCATGTTAATATTGGGGGAAGCTTGAAAAGGATTGCTATTTTTTAGTCATTTTTTTTGTAGCTTAAAACCAGATTCTCCTCTATTTTTTGAAAAAAGAGGACTTTCTGCTTGCAACAAACAGCTAGCAGGCTATACAACCCATGGGTGACTTAAAACAGCATTCTAATTATGACTTCCTCTGGTATACATTATTACTTTAATTTTATTATTTCTATAACTTTTATAGAATGCAGTAGGAAAATTCTAAGGGAGTCAGTTTCAGAGAAATTCTAAGAAACTTAATAGTCTATTTTTTGCTAAAGAGATGATTTAATAATTAAAGTACATGACTACATAGCACCTTGCGTCGAGGCAATTTGCCAGTTTATTTAACAACATGAATATTACCAAATAAAATAGCAGTTACAGTAATGAAGCTTTGGATTTTATATACATAATATGTCTTTTCCATGTATCAAAAGTGATAACATTATAAAGCAATTAATAACTAAGTGGGGTGAATCTAGTGGTTGAAACATGTATTCATTTTTTGTGTGTTTGTTCACTTAGCAAAAGTGTTTTGAGTGTCTACTATGCTTTTAGCACCATGCTAGGTTTTCCTGATCACAATCAGAATATACTCAATATCTTTTCTACTCTGATCAAATACAAAATAATCCTTGGATTGTAGGCGCATCCACAAGAAGCAGAGGCTTATGTAATCATGTTCTATCTCTTCGGTCCAAAAATCTGCTTAGAAATTGTTTCCAGAAGAAACACTTTGTTCTTGTTTGCTGTTCAATCGTGCTTCAAAGTAAACCTTAGGCCTATGTGAGACATACATGAATAATAATTCAGAATTAATTTATTTTACATAACCCTCATTTTCTAAAACATGGCTTCCTCTGTATCCCAAATGGTACATGATTAATAATTTAGAGTTAAAGAGAACATTGACTCTGCATAAAATGAAGATAAAGTTGGCTCTCTTGAGTAGAATAGCTAAGAGATATCAGCTGCTATTGATTGCTTCTAAAATATTAAGGAACCCTATCCCCAGATTACTTGAATGAAATAAAGTTAGGCAATGGAGAGAATCATTTTTCCTGGCAAAGATGATAACTGTTTCCTAAATTGTTTCATGCACTGAGGGGAAAACCTAAGCCTTTTCCTTGAAAGGCATGATTTTACAATTAGTTCTTATTCTTGGGTATGCTTGCTTATGCAGATCTGTGAAGGAAATTGCATTTGAAGCAATGCATCTGTGGGAAGAGACATGGCAGAGTTATTTACTAAAGGATATTTTTCTTGCTTGTTGATTATAGTCACGAAAAGTACAGAAGCAAAAATCAAAGTATCAAAACTGATCAGAGAATACTGGCGCCATAAGGGCCTCACCTCAATTAATTGTCAAGTACAATTGAGGATACGAAGATAAAGGTATAGTTCATTACTGGCTAAGGATATCTTGTAAATATTGACAATGTCAGAACTGGGCTACACTATATCTTAAAATTCATTTTGAAAAAAAATTACTACAAAATTAATTTATCCTATCAAGTAACTTCAGCCTGTGACACTATCAGTACTAGAAAAAATACCTTGGTCATTGTATTTTGGGGAATATTAAAGAAAGTTCAATTTGGAATGCATGTGCCTATTTTTTTCTGATAGTAGTACATGTGGTAGTTCACTGATGATAAGTGGATAAGTAGATATACGCATACATACATAGAAATGTCTGTGTTAACACTGTGGATATTGTCTCTTTTTAGGAACCAATATCCTTGAAAATGAAATTAGTCATCTACTATATTTAAATAACCTACAGCATTTAAATTGGCATACAGGAAATACCATTTGAAAATAAAATACATTTATGTTATTTAAATTGAAAGATAGATTTGATTGTAGTATTTTCCCTACAAGTCTTTAGCTAAATAGAGCAAAAGTGACACATCTGTGCTGAAATATTTTTTTGTTTCTATATTCTCTGCTAATTTGACTCCAGAAGTTGGTGATGGACAGGGAGGCCTGCATGTTGTGGTTCATGGGGTCACAAAGAGTCGAACACAACTGAGCGACTGAACTGAACTGAATTTAGGCCCTGCTAAGCAAAAAAAAAAAAAAAAAAAGGGCATGAAATGCCAGGATAATATACTGAGTAGACTGTAAACATCTTTTTTTGGGTGTTAGTTCTAAAAGATTTTGTAGGTCTTCAAACCATTCAACTTCAGTTTCTTCAGCGTTACTGGTTGGGGCATAGAATTGGATAACTGTGATATTGAATGGTTTGCCTTGGAGACAAACAGATCATTCTGTCGTTTTTGAGATTGCATCCAAGTACTGCATTTCAGACTCTTTTGTTGACCATGATGGCTGCTCCATTTCTTCTGAGGGATTCCTGCTCGCAGTAGTAGATGTACTGGTCATCTGAGTTAAATTCACCCATTCCAGTCCATTTTAGTTCGCTGATTCCTGCAATGTTGACATTCACCCTTGCCATCTCTTGTTTGACCACTTCCAATTTGCCTTGATTCATGGACCTGACATTCCAGGTTCCTATGCAATATTGCTCTTTATAGCATCGGATCTTGCTTCTATCACCAGTCACATTCACAACTGGGTATTGTTTTTGCTTTGGCTCCATCCCTTCATTCTTTCTGGAGTTATTTCTCCACTGATCTCCAGTAGCGTATGGGGCACCTAATGACTTGGGGAGTTCCTTTTTTGGCATCCTATCATTTTGCCTTTTCAAAGTGTTCATGGGGTTCTCAAGGCAAGAATACTGAAGTGGCTTGCCATTCCCTTCTCCAGTGGACCACATTCTGTCACGCCTCTCCACCATGACCCGCCCATCTTGGGTTGCCCCGCAGGCATGGCTTGGTTTCATTGAGTTAGACAAGGCTGTGGTCCTAGTGTGATTAGATTGACTAGTTTTCTGTGAGTATGGTTTCAGTGTGTCTGCCCTCTGATGCCCTCTTGCAACACTTACCATCTTACTTGGGTTTCTCTTACCTTGGCTTGGGGTATCTCTTCACGGCTGCTCCAGCAAAGCACAGCTGCTGCTCCTTACCTTGGACGAGGGGTATCTCCTTACCACCACTGTTCCTGACCTTCAACGTGGGATAGCTCCTCTAGGCCCTCCTGTGCCTGCGCAGCCACCACTCCTGGGGTTGCTACTCCAGGCCGCCAGCCCTGGCCTTGGGCATGGGTGGCTCCTCAAGGTCACCGCCCCTGGCCTCAGGTGCAAGGTGGCTTCTCCCGGCAGCCCCTGATCTCGGACGTGGGGTGTCTCCTCCCGGCCGCCACTGACCTCGGACGTGGGGTAGCTCATCTCAGCCACCGCCCCTGACCTTGGACTTGGGGTGTCACCTCCCGGCCGCTGCCACTGACCTCAGATGCAGGGTAGCTCCTCTCGGGTGTTCCTGCGCCGTCGCAGCCTGGCACTCTAGGCCACTGCCCCTGACCTCGGACATGGGGTAGCTCCTCTTGGCCGCGCTGGAATGCAAAAGTAGGAAGTCAAGAAACACCTGGCGTAACAGGCAAATTTGGCCTTGGAATGCGGAATGAAGCAGGGCCAAGACTAATAGAGTTTTGCCAAGAAAATGCACTGGTCATAGCAAACACCCTCTTCCAAGAATACAAGAGAAGACTCTACACATGGACATCACCAGATGGTCAACACTGAAATCAGATTGATTATATTCTTTGCAGCCAAAGATGGAGAAGCTCTATACAGTCAACAAAAACAAGACCAGGAGCTGACTGTAGCTCAGATCATGAACTCCTTATTACCAAATTCAGACTTAAATTGAAGAAAGTAGGGAAAACCGCTGGACGATAATTGAAGAAAGTAGGGAAAACCGCTAGACGATTCAGGTATGACATATCAAATCCCTTATGATTATACAGTGGAAGTGAGAAATAGAATTAAGGGCCTAGATCTGATAGATGAGATGGCTGGATGGCATCACAGACTCGATGGACATGAGTCTAAGTGAACTCTGGGAGTTGGTGATGGTCAGGGAGGCCTGGCGTGCTGTGATTCATGGGGTTGCAAAGAGTCGGACACGACTGAGCGACTGTACTAAACCTGAACCGAGACTGCAA
Source organism: Ovis canadensis (assembly GCF_042477335.2). Taxonomy (NCBI): domain Eukaryota; kingdom Metazoa; phylum Chordata; class Mammalia; order Artiodactyla; family Bovidae; genus Ovis; species Ovis canadensis. The sequence goes on along the minus strand of NC_091246.1, from coordinate 148,090,540 downwards.
ACATGAATAATTTCACATAAACATGAAAGACAAATATATATTTTAACACTGAATTCAGCTCAGTTCAGTCACTCAGTTCAGTTCAGTCACTCGGTCATGTCTAACTCTTTGCGACCCCATGAATTGCAGCATGCTAGGCCTCCCTGCTGGAGTTGAGTCCAGCAGCCAGGGATTCAACCTGAAGAGAGGGACGGTGTCGGCAATGATGATGTAGCCTCTGACTCATAGTAAGAAGCTACATCGGTAGACGATGCTGTCATTTCTGACTCATGGTATGGGACTATATCTGGCAGACAATGATGTAGCCTCTGACTCAAAGTATGGGACTACATGTTTATTTCAAGCTTCAGGTTCTCTTTTATACTTTGACAAAAGCATTAGGTTAGAGGTTTGACATTTTTAGTTTCCCCCACCCAGATTTACTGTACTTAACTTGTGATTACATTGTAACTCATGCTACAGTCCTCAGTTTATTTCTTATCTTTCTAAATCCTGTTTGCCCCTAGCATTTTAAGATCATTATCTCCTAAAAAGACTTCTAGCTATTCTTAATTAATCCTATAACTTAAACTCAGCAAACTTCTTTTGCCATAAACATTCCCCTCACAAACAGGTCTCAGATAACAATCCTTCCCATGGCCTCAAGCTGCAGCCTATGTGTTCATCCTGGGACATTCTTTGTAAAGATCCTTGCACAAATGTCAATGGTTATTTTATAGATTATTTTCTGGGCACAACTGTAGAAGGCTTTGTGCTTTCTCATGCTTCTCTCAAGCACCCTAACATTCTTTGCAGCCAACTCAACTGAAGAAAGGAAAGAACAAGTCAGAATCACAAGGCCTAACTCCTTCATCCCAGGGCCATGCCTGTGAGATGAGGAGAGGGTATTGGGGCCGTGCCTCCCTTTTGTCAGTAATGCCTAACATGGCTCCCGAAACTTCCGTGTCCATCACCAACTCCCAGAGTTCACTCAAACTGTTGCCCATCAAGTCCGTGATGCGATCCAGCCATCTCATCCTCTGTCGTCGCCTTGTCCTCCTGCCCCCAATCCCTCCCAGCATCAGAGTCTTTCCCAATGAGTCAACTCTTCCCATGTGGTGGCCAAAGTATTGGAGTTTCAGCTTTAGCATCAGTCCTTAAAAGAACACCCAGGACTGATCTCCTTTAGAATGGACTGGTTGGATCTCCTTGCAGTCCAAGGGACTCTCAAGAGTCTTATCCAGCACCACAGTTCAAAAGCATCAATTCTTCAGCGCTCAGCTTTCTTCATGGTCCAACTCTCACATCCATACATGACTATTGGAAAAACCATAGCCTTTACTAGATGGACCTTAGTCGGCAAAGTAATGTCTCTGCTTTCCAATATGCTATCTAGGTTGGTCATAACTTTCCTTCCAAGGAGTAAACGTCTTTTAATTTCATAGGTGTAATCACCATCTGCAGTGATTTTGGAGCCCAGAAAAATAAAGTCAGTTACTGTTTCCCCATCTATTTGCCACAAAGTGATGGGGCCAAATGCCATGATGTTAGTTTTCTGAATGTTGAGCTTTAAGCCAACTTTTTCACTCTTCTCTCTGTCTTTCATCTTTTAGTTCCTCTTCACTTTCTGCCATAAGGGTGGTGTCATCTGCATATCTGAGGTTATTGATATTTCTCCTGGCAATCTTGATTCCAGCTTGTGCTTCATCCAGCCCAGTGTTTCTCATGACGTACTCTGCATATAGTTAAATAAGCAGGGTGACAATACTTTGATGTACATCAAAGGAGCCTTGACATACTCCTTTTCCTATTTGGAACCAGTCTGTTGTTCCATGTCTAGTTCTAACTGTTGCTTCCTGACCTGCATACAGGTTTCTCAAGAGGTAGGTCAGGTGGTCTGGTATTCTCATCTCTTGAAGAATTTTCCACAGTTTATTGTGATCTGCACAGTCAAAGGCTTTGGCATAGTCAATAAAGCAGAATAGATGTTTTTCTGGAACTCTCTTGCTTTTTCCATGATCCAGCAGATGTTGGCAAATTGATCTTGGTTCCTCTGCCTTTTCTAAAACCAGCTTGAACATCAGGAAGTTCACGGTTCACGTATTGCTGAAGCCTGGCTTGGAGAATTTTGAGCATTACTTTACTAGAGTGTGATATGAGTGCAATTGTGTGGTAGTTTGAGCATTCTTTGGCATTGCCTTTCTTTGGGATTGGAATGAAAACTGACCTTTCCAGTCCTGTGGCCACTGCTGAGTTTTCCAAATTTTTTGGCATATTCAGTGCAGCCTTTTCACAGTGTCATCTTTCAGGATTTGAAATAGCTCAACTGGAATTCCATCACGTACACTAACTTTGTTCGTAGTGATGCTTCCTAAGGCCCCCTTGACTTCACATTCCAGAATGTCTAGCTCTAGGTGAGTGATCACACCATCTGGGTTGTGAAGGTCTTTTTGTACAGTTCTGTGTATTCTTGCCACCTCTTCTTAATATGTTCTGCTTCTGTTAGGTTCCCACCATTTCCGTCCTTTATTAAGCCCGTCTTGGCTTGAAATATTCCCTTGGTGTCTCTAATTTTCTTGAAGAGATCTCTAGTCTTTCCCATTCTGTTGTTTTCCTCTATTACTTTACATTGATCCCTGAGGAAGGCTTTCTTATCTCTCCTTGCTATTCATTGGAATCTGCATTCCAATGGATATAGCTTCCCTTTTCTCCTTTGCTTTTCATTTCCCTTCTTTTCACAGCTATTTGTAAGGCCCCCTCAGACAGCCATTTTGCTTTTTTGCATTTCTTTTTCTTGGGGATGGGCTTGATTCCTGTCTCCTGTACAGTGTCACAAACCTCCATCCATAGTTCATCAGGCACTCTCTCTATCAGATCTAGTCCCCTAAATCTATTTCTCACTTCCACCGTATAGTCATAAGGGATCTGGTTTAGGTCATACCTGAATGGTCTAGTGGTTTTCTCCACTTTCTTCAATTTCAGCCTGTATAACATTGAGTACCACTCATCATTTTATTAATATAGTAAAGATGAAAATATGTGTAGCTCCAGTTTCAGGTAAGTCAGAAGTATGCCCACTTCAGAGATTAGTTTGTTGTTTTCATTCTCCAAATAGGAAATGTCTTCGAAGAAAATCTGTAATCTAGCACTATAGAATTACTGTCCCTTACACATGGTAGAAGAATGCTCTACGGTTCTAATTTTTGTAAAGATGACAACCTCCATTTAGACTCAAGACATGATGTGCCATTTTCCTAGCCTTCTTTCTCCTCCTAGAGAATTCTTTGCTCTTTCTTAAAATCTTTTTGATGGTGGTAAATTTCACAAAAATCTGAAAATCTTTTTTTTTATTTTTTTCAGATGAAAATATGCTGGAATATCTGAAGAAATAAGAACTAAAAAATTGGTGATTAGGGAATTTTCTGGTGGTACAATGGTTAAGGACCTGCCATTTCACTGCCAAAGGCCAAGGTTCAATTCCTGTTCAGGGAACTAAGATCCCACAAGCTGCTTGTACTTAGTTGCTCAGTCATATCCTACTCTTTGCAACTCCATGGACCGTAGCCCACCAGTCTCCTTGGTCCATGGGGATTCTCCAGGCAAGAATATTGGACTGGGTTGCCATGCCCTCTTCCAGGGGATCTTCCCAACCCAGGGATCGAATCCAGCCTCCCACATTGCAAATGGATTATTTACCATTTGAGCCACGAGGGAAGCCTAACAATACTGGAGTGGGTAGCCTATCTCTTCTCCAGGGGAAATTCCTGACTTAGAAATTGAACTGGGGTTTCTTGCATTGCAGGTGGACTCTTTACTAGCTGAGCTACCTGGGAAGTCACTTGGCACAGGAAAAAAAATTTTTTTAATTTCATATTAAAAAAGCTAAAAATAAACTTTTATTGAAAAAAATTGGTAATTAGCTTCACTTGATTAGACTAAGAACTTGAACTCAGCTAAGAGATTATCTGACCTTTCTGTATATTCTTTTAATCGAATCTCAGGCCTAGAAGTAGAGGGAAGTTTGAATAACTCAAGTCAGCAAAAGTTTATTAACAAGACAAAAGTGAAGTAAATCAGTGGGAAGTCACAATATTGCTTCTGATAGATATAGTAAACAGCTTCCACATAAAATATAATAGCATATATCTTCTCTCAATTCAGAGAATATAAAGGGAAATATTCAGTTTGGATAGAGAAACATATTATTTTTTAAAAATCACTGATGATTATCTTTGATAATGCACTTACATTCTTTACAAACATTTTTATGGCAGCACAAAATACACTGAATCCCTGATTTTAGTTGGCCTCTGGGTTAAACTCACACACAGATTTTGGTTTTTGATAGTCCTCCAAGAAAAGAAAGTGGAGCTCCTTGGAGAACTGGCTAACTCTAGGACTGAGATAGGAAAATGAGATCAGCCTGGAGCATTTTATAGTGCCAAGAATTGAGGAAGTGTCAAAGAAAAGATAACAACAATAAAAAACATTGATTCACGAATGTCAAAAGGGCACAAGAGCCAACTCAAAATTCTTCTGATAGCCAGATCTGAAGCAATTTGAGCAACAAAATAGCCCAAAATATAGAAAGAATATCATGAGTTCATGCTTAACAAGAAAATTATTAAGCAAATTGGTTAGTAGGGAAGAAGAGACTAATATCTTATGTAGGAGAATTACAACTTATGTGTATAAATACTTCATCCTGAAAGAAAGAGAACATAACTCTCCACTACTTAAGTGTGTGCTGTACATAATGACTTCCTTCCCAAAAGAATAGTATAGAAACAGGGGGTGGGGGGGGGGGGGAGGAATAACTTTAAAGTGGAGAATTCTGACAAGCACTATTTAGCCAAGTGATTAAGGTCAGGACCAATTATTGATAGTGAGTACTCCTGATAAGATGTTATGAAAATGTCACTTTACCACTCTGACCTTTCTCCCCCAAACTCATAACCCCCCAGTCTAATTATGAGAAAAACACAAGTCAAGCCCCAGTTGAGGGGCATTCTATAATACCTGACCAGTATACCTCAAAACTGTCAAGATCTTCAAAAACAAGAAAAGTCTGAGAAACTCTGATAGCCAGTAGGATCCCAGGGAGTCATGGCAGCTAGATGCAGTGTGGCATAATGGAGAGAGACCTGAAACAGAAGACAGACATCAGTAAAAAGCAAGGAAATTTTAATAGAATATGGATTTTAGTTAATAATAACATATTAATGTACACATGTGTGTGCTTGATTGTTCAGTCATGTCCAACTCTGTGACCCCATGGACTGCAGCCTACCAGGCTTTTCCATTCATGGAATTTTCCAGGCAAAAATAACCAGTGGGTTGCCATTTCCTACTCCAGGCAATCTTCCTGACCCAGAGATAGAACTATCTCCTGCATTGGCAGGTGGATTCTTTACCACTGAGCCACTTGGGAAAACAGATCAATATAGTTCATTAACTATAAGAAATATATTCCTCTCTTTACTGCCAGTGGAAGACTTTGCTTGCCTGGGTGGTGCTGGCATCAGAAAGAATCTGATTTGCAAGGAGAGAGCTCTTGATCTTGTACCACATCCAGAAAGGGACCATTAGGAAAATGGGAAAGAGAAGATGCTTAAAAGTTTCAAAGATTTCCAGGGAAACTGGAGGATGCATTCAAAGATCAAGCCCTGAGCCTTTGGAGTGGGAGCACTGACTCCAAGACCCTAGACTACTGGAGAACTAACCCTGCTGCTGCTGCTGCTGCTGCTGCTGCTAAGTCACTTCAATCGTGTCTGACTCTGTGTTACCCCATAGATGGCAGCCCACCACACTCCCCCATCCCTGGGACTCTGCAGGCAAGAACACTGGAGTGGGTTGCCATTTCCTTCTCCAATGCATGAAAGTGAAAAGTGAAAGTGAAGTCGCTCATTAGTGTCTGACTCAGTGATCCCATGGACTGCAGCCTACCAGGCTCCTCCATCCATGGGATTTTCCAGCAAGAGTACTGGAGTGGGGTGCCATTACCTTCTCTGAGAACTAACCCTAGGGAGCATCAAATAGTGAGAACTCACACAAAGAAAACCACTTGAATACAAGACCGAGTGTCACCCAACCACAAGTAGCACCCTGTGCAGGACACTTCATCTAAACAAATCATTCAGTACCACTAAACCCAATCATCAGCAGACAGGATTACCACCTCACTCAGCCTTGCCCATCAGAGGAAAAACAAACAAACAAAAACTCAATACAAACCGTATCATATACTAAGCTTACACAAACCACTGGACCAAAATTAGAAGGCCAGAAACCAAAAGAAAGAAAGAACTCAACCTTGAATCCAGGGAAAAGGAGACCTCAAATACAATAACTTTAAAAAAAAAATGAAAATTCAGAGAAATACTGCACAAATGAAGGAACAAACTAGAAACACAGATGTCCAAGTAAATGAAGCGGAAATAGGCAAACCACCTGAAAAATAATTCAGAATAATGATAGTAAAGATGATTTAAAAAAATTTTGAAAAGAGATTGAAGAAAATGTAAGAATCAGTTAACAAAGACCTAGAAGAATTAAAGAATAAACATACAGAGACAAAGAACACAATTACAGAAATTAAAAATACTCTAGAAGGAATCAATAGCAGAATATCTGAAGCAGAAGAATGAGTCAATGAGCTGGAAGATAAAATGGTGGAAATAACTTCTGAAGAGCAGAATAAAGTAACAAGAATGAAAAGAACTGAGGATAATCTCAGAGACCTCTGCTGCTGCTGCTGCTAAGGCACATCAGTCGTGTCTGACTCTTGCAACTCCATATACAGCAGCCCACCAGGCTCCACCGTCCCTGGGATTCTCCAGGCAAGAACACCGGAGTGGGTTGCCATTTCCGACCTTTGGGACAATATCAAATGCACCAACATTTGAATTATAGGGGTCCCAGAAGAATAGAAAAAGAAAGGATATGAGAAAATTTTTGAAGAGATTATAGTTGAAAATTTTCCCAACATGGGAAAGGAAATAGTCAATCAAGTCCAAGAGGCACAGAGAGTCCCATATGGGATAAACCCAAGGAGAAATATGCCAAGACATACTAATCAAACTAACAAAAGATCAAATGCAAAGAATATTAAAAGCTGCAAGAGAAAAGCAATAAGTAACATACAAGGGAAACCCCATACATTTAACATATGATATTTTACCAGAAACTCTGCAGGCCAGAAGGGAATGGCAGGATATATTTAAAGTACTGAAAGGGAAAAATCTACAACTGAGATTACTCTACCTGGCAAGGATCTCATTCAGAACTGATGGAGAAATCAAAAGCTTTTCAGACAAGCAGAATTTAAGAGAATTCAGTACCATCAAACCAGCTTTACAACAAATGTTAAAGGGACTTATATAGTCAAGAAATACAAGAGAAGAAAAAGATCTACAAAATCAAACCCAAAACAACTAAGAAAATGGCAATAGGAACATATATATATCAATAATTACTTTAAATGTAAATTGATTAAATGCTCCAAACAAAAGACATAGACTGGCTGAATGGATCCAAAAACAAGACCCATATTTATGCTATCTACAAGAAACCCACTTCAGACCTAAAGACACATATAGACTGAAAGTGAGAGGACAGAAAAGTATATCCCATGTAAATGGGAAGCAAAAGAAAGCTGGAATAGCAATCCTCTTATCAGATAAAACAGACATTAAAATAAAGAAGATTACAAGAGATAAGGAAGGACACCATATAATGATCAAGGGATCAATCCAAGAGGAAGAGATAAGAATCGCAAATATCTATGCACTCCGCATTGGAGCACCCTGATACATAAGATAAACATTGACAGACATAAAAAGAGGAACTGACAGTAAGATAATAATAGTAGGAGACTTTAACACCCCATTCACACCAAGGGACAGATCATCAAAACAGAAAATTGATAAGGAAACACAAGTTTTAGATGATACATTACATCAGATGGCTCTCATTGATATCTTCAGATATTCCATCAAAATGCAGAAAAATATACCTTCTTCTCAAGTGCACATGGAACATTCTCCAAGATACACCACATCTTGCGTCACAAATCAAACCTCAGTAAATTTTAGAAAATTGAAATCATATTAAGCATCTTCTTTGACCACAATGAGACTAGATATCAATTACAAGAAAAAAAAACTGTAAGAAACACAAACACATGGAGATTAAACAATATGTTTCTAAATAACAAACAGGTCACTGAAGAAATCAAAAGGGAAATAAAAAAATTTCTAGAAACAAATCATGATGAAAACATGACAACTCAAAACCTATGGGATGCGGCAAAAGCAATTCGAAGAGGGAAGTTTATAGCAATATAATCCTACCTCAAGAAACAAGAAAAACATTGAATAGACAACCTAACTCTACACCTAAAACAACTGGAAAAAGAACAGAAAAACCCCAAAATTAGTAGAAGGAAAGACGTCATAAAGATCCGAGCAGAAATAAATGAAAAAGAAATGAAAGAAAAAATAGTAAAGATTAATAAAAACTAAAAATTAGTTCTTTGAGAAGATAAACAAAATTGACAAACCTTTAACCAGACTCATCAAGAAAAAATGAGAGAAGAATCAAATCAACAGGATTAGAAATGCAAAAGGAGAGGTTACAACAGACAATGCAGAAATACAATGGACTATAAGACTGTTATGACAACTATGTGGCAATATAATGGATAACCTGGAAGAAATGGTCAGATTCTTAGAAAAGTTCAATCTTCTAAGACTGAACCAGGAAGAAATAAAAATTATGAAAAACCCAATTACAAGCACTGAAATTGAAGCCAATATCAAAAATCTCCCCAAAACCAAAAGCCCAAGACCAGATGGCTTCACAGGAGAATTCTATCAAACATTTAGAGAAGAGCTAATGCCTATCCTTCTAAGGCTGTTTCAAAAAATTGCAAAGGAAGGAACACTTCCAAATTCATTCTACAAGGCCACCATCACCCTAAAATCCAACAAAGACAACACAAAAAAATAAAACTACAAGCCAATATCACTGATGAACATAGATGCAAAATTCCTCAACAAAATTTTGGCAGGATTATTCCAGGAATGCAACCATTCTTGAATTATGCAAATCAATCAATGTGATACACCATATTAACAAATTGGAAGATAAAAACCATATGATAATCTCAGTAGATGGAGAAAAAGGCTTTGACAAATTTCAGCACCCATTTATGATTACAACTCTTCAAAAAATGGGCAGAGAAAGAACCTATCTCAACATAGTAAAGGCCATATATGATAAGCCTACAGCAAACATTTTTCTCAATGGTGAAAAACTAACTGAAAGCATTCCCTCTAAGATCAGGAACAAGACAAGGGTGTCCACTATCACAACTATTCAACATAGTTCTGAAAGTCCTAGCTATGGCAATCAGAGAAGAAAAAGAAATAAAAAGAATCCAGAAAGGAAAAGAAGAAGTAAATCTCTTTTTTTTTTTTTTTGGCAGATGACATGATACTATACATAAAAAACCCTAAATATAGTATCAGAAAATTACTACAGCTAATCAGTGAATTTAGCAAAGTTGCAGGATACAAAACCATTACACAGAAATCACCTGCATTTCTATATACTAACAGTGAAAAATCAGAGAAATTAAGGAATCAATCCCATTAACCACTGCAACAAAAAAGAATTGAATATCTAGGAATAAACTTACCTAAGGAGACAAAAGAACTGTACTCAGCAAATTATAAGACACTAATGAAAGAAATCAAAGATGATATAAACAGATGGAGAGATATTGCCTATTCCTGGGTAGGAAGATTCAATATTGTGAAAAATGACTACATTACCAAACACAATCTACAATCTAGATTCAATGCGATCCCTATCAATGGCATTTTTCACAGAACTAGAACCAAAAAAATCTCACAATTCATATGGAAACACAAAAGACCCTGAATAGCCAAAGCAGTCTTGAGAAAGAAAAATGGACCTGGAGGAATAAACATTCCTGACTTCAGATTATACTACAAAGCTACAGTCATCAAGACAAATGTGCCATTTTGTACTGGCACAAAAACAGAAATATAGACCAATAGAACAAGATAGAAAGCCCAGAAATAAAACCATACATCTTATTTTTTACAAAGGAGGCAAGAATATACAATGGGACAAAGACAGCCTCTTCAATAAATGGAGATGGGAAAACTGGACTGCTTACATGTAAAAGAATGAAATTAGAACACTTCCTAACACCATACACAAAGATAAACTTAAAATGGATTAAAGACCTAAATGTTAGAACAGAAACTATAAAACTCTTAGAGGAAAACTTAGATAGAACACACAATGACATAAATCAAAGCAAGATCCTCCATGACCCACCTCCTAGAGTAATGGAAATAAAAACAAAAGTAAACAAGTAGGACCTGATTAAACTTAAAAGCTTTTGCACAGCAAAGGAAACTATATGCAAGGTGAAAAGACAACCACAGAATGGGAAAATATAATAGCAAGTGAAGCAACTGACAAAGGATTAATTTCCAAAATATAAAAGCAGCTCATACAACTCAATACCAGAAAAACAAACAACCCAATCAAAAAGTGGGAAAAAGACCTAAACAAACATTTCTCCAAAGAAGACATATAGACGGCTAACAAACACATAGAAAGATGCTCAACATCGCTCATTATTCAGTTCAGTTCAGTCGCTTAGTCATGTCCGACTCTTTGCGACCCCATGAATTGCAGGACGCCAGGCCTCCCTGTCCATCACCAACTCCTGGAGTTCACTCAGACTCATGTCTATCAAGTCGGTGATGCCATCCAGCCATCTCATCCTCTGTCATCCCCTTCTCCTCCTGCCCCCAGTCCCTCCCAGCATCAGAGTCTTTCCCAATGAGTCAACTCTTCGCATGAGGTGGCCAAAGTACTGGAGTTTCAGCTTTAGCATATCGCTCATTATTAAAGAAATGCAAATCAAAACTACAATGAGATATCACCTCACACCAGTCAGAATGGCTCTCATCAAAAAGTCTACAAACAATAAATGCTGGAGAAGGTGTGAAGAAGAGGGAACGCTCTTGCACTGTTGGTGGGAATGTAAATTGATACAGCCGCTATGGAAGATGGTATGGAGATTCCTTAAAAAACTAGGAATAAAACCACCATATGACACAGCAATCCCACTCCTAGGCATACACCCTGAGGAAACCAAAATTGAAAAAGACACATGTATCCCATTTTTCATTGCACTGCTATTTACAATAGCTAGAACATGGAAGCAACCTACATGTCCATCGACAGATGAATGGATAAAGTTGTGGTACATACACACAATGAAATATTCAGTTCAGTTCAGTCTCTCAGTCGTGTCCGACTCTTTGAGACCCCATGAATCGCAGCACGCCAGGCCTCCCTGTCCATCACCATCTCCCGGAGTTCACTCAGACTCACGTCCATCGAGTCAGTGATGCCATCCAGCCATCTCATCCTCTGTTGTCCCCTTTTCCTCCTGCCCCCAAACCCTCCCAGCATCAGAGTCTTTTCCAATGAGTCAACTCTTCGCATGAGGTAGCCAAAGTACTGGAGTTTCAGCTTTAGCATCATCTTTCCAAAGAAATCCCAGGGCTGATCTCCTTCAGAATGGACTGGTTGGATCTCCTTGCAGTCCAAGGGACTCTCAAGAGTCTTCTCCAACACCACAGTTCAAAAGCATCAGGTCTTCGGGGCTCAGCTTTCTTCACAGTCCAACTCTCACATCCATACATGACCACTGGAAAAACCATAGCCTTGACTAGATGGACCTTTGTTGCCAAAGTAATGTCTCTGCTTTTCAATATGCTATCTAGGTTGGTCATAACTTTTCTTCTCAGCCATAAAAAGGAACATAATTGTGTCAGTTTTAATGAGGTGGAAGAACCTAGAACCTATTATACAGAGTGAAGTAAGTCAGAAAGAGAAAGACCATATTCTAACACATATACATGGAATATAGAAGTGGTACTGAAGAATTTATTTACTGGGCAGCAGTGGAGAAACAGACATAGAGAATAGACTTATGGACATGGGGAGAGGGGAGGAGAGGGTGAGATGTATGGAAAGAGTTTCATGGAAACTTACATTACCATATGTAAAATAGATGGCCAATGGGAATTTGCTCTATGGTCCAGAAAACTCAAACAGGAGCTCTGTATCAACCTAGAGGGGTGGGTTGGGGAGGGAGATGGGAGGGAGTTTCAAAAGGGAGGGGATACATGTATACCTATGGCTGATTCATGTTGAGGTTTGACAGAAAACAACACAATTCTATAAAACAATTACCCTTTGCAAATCCTTATGAAGGCAAATTATCCTTTAATAAACCAATTAAAAAATAAATTTTTAAAAACTATAAGAAATATGCCATACTAGCATAAGATGTTCATAATAGGAGAAACTGAGTGTGAGGATATATGAAAGCTGTCTGTACACACTTCTCGTTTTTTTCTGTAAATCTAAAACTCCTCTAAAAATATTCTTTTATTTAAAAAAAGACTTCCTAGTATAAAATATGATAAAAAGATGGATAAATTTGAGCATAAAGACAAGGAAAAGGCCAGGAAATGTTACTGAATCATTGCTGAAGATACATGGAAGAAAAATGTTTATAATCAGAATTATGCTTTGACAGGATTTTATGTGTTTGTTTTTAATATACTTTCTCTTCTCAGTAAGTTGAGATACAAATTGTGATTGGAAAGCAGGGATTTAATGAAATCAAAATTTTAGTCCTGGGGACAGTGCAAGTGTTTATAGATTATTTAATTAACCTGTTCCTCAATTTTCTGAGAGAATAAAATAGTTTAGTTATGAAGTCATCCAAAGCTCTAGTATTTTGCATTTCAAATTCCTTGACAGATATTATTCCTAGTTGAAAAAAATGGCCATCTCATCTGAATCTGGTGATTTAATTCGGGAATATCATATTTTGTTGTTGTTTCTCAGTCGCTAAGTCCTGTCTGACTCTTTGTGATCCCATGGACTGCAGCATGTGAGCCTTCTCTGTCCTACACTGTTTCCCAGAGTTGGTTCAAATTCACATCCATTGAGTCAGTGATGCTCTAACCAATGCCTCCTCTGCCACCCGCTTCTCCTTGTGCCTTTAATCTTTCCCACCATCAGGGTCTTTTCCAGTGAGTTGGCTCTTAGCATCAAGTGGCCAAAATTGGAGCTTCAGCTTCAGCAAAAGTCCTTCCAATAAATATTCAGAGTGGATTTCCTTTAGGATTAACTGTTTTTATCCCCTTGAAGTCCAAGAGACTCTCAAGAGCCTTCTCCAGCACCACAGTTCCAAAACATCAATTCTTCAGCATTCAGCCTTCTTTATGATCCAACAGTCACATCCATATATGACTACTGGAAAAACCATAGATTTGACTATACAAACACTTGTTGACAAAGTTGTATCTCTCATTTTTAATATACTGTCTAGGTTTGTCATAGCTTTCTTTCCAAGGAGGCTTTGAATTTCATGGCTGCAGCCACCATATGCAGTGATTTTGGAGTCCTAGAAAATAAAATCTGTCACTACTTCCACTGTTTTCCCTTCTATTTGACATGAAGTGATGGGATCGGATGCCATGCTCTTAGTTTTTTGAATGTTGAGTTTCAAGCCATCTCTTTCACTCTCCTCTTTCACCTTTATCAAGTCTCTTTAGTTCCTTTTAAATTTCTTCCATTAGAGTGATACCATCTGCATATCTGAGGCTGTTAATATTTCTCCCAGCAGTCTTGATTCCAGCTTGTGATTCATCCAGCCTGGCATTTTGAATGATGTACTCTGCATATAGTTAAATAAGCAGAGCAACTATATACAGCCTTGACATACTCCTTTTCCAATTTTGAACCAGTCCATTGTTCCATGTCTAGTTCTAACGGTTGCTTCTTGACTCACATACAGGTTTCTCAGGAGACAGGTAAGGTGGTCTGTACTTCTGTCTCTTTAAGAATATTCTTAAACAGTTTGTTGTGATCCATACAGTCCAAGGCTCTAGCTTAATCAATGAAGCAAAAGTAGATGGTTTTTTTTTCTGGTATTCCTTTTCTTTCTCCATGATCCAATGAATGTTGACAATTTGATCTTTGGTTCCTCTGCCTTTTCTAAACGCAGCTTTATCATATTGTATATAAACATGTCTTTTAACTCCTTTTCAAGCTCCTTTGTTACTATGTTTCTATAGTATACAATATTCCAACACTAGAATAAGCATTAGTGTAAAATATAGTTCACAACAAAGCAGTGAAATTTCATGTGATACTTTAGTAGAAAGTTACATTTTCATTAATAAAGAAAACAAAATACATCTTACACGTATGTCAGTGAGAATTAAAAGTGGCTGAATACAGAATCAGTTTCCATATATTTACCTTAAGCTGTGCGTACAAAAAGTAATGTTATTTGGCTATTTTTTTCACTGTGATCAGGCTCAATGCTAAAGTATTACAGATCACTCATTATATTCACATGAAATATATACCAAGGTTTTATGCATTTTAAAATAGATGCAATTTTAACATACTTTTTAATAACATTCACTAAAAATATGATTGACAGTCTTAAGTGGTATTTTCTTCAATTATTTCTGTGCATAATAATAAATGCATTTATAAAACTACTAAAATAAAATTTTACTAAAATTCCACAACATTATATGACAATCATTTTTTTGTTGTTAATGTTAACTTAGAATTTTACTGAATCTGTCTAATTAAAGTGGTGATAATAACAAATGAAGCTGCACTCTTTGGGCACTAAGAAGAACTTTACTTATGACAATGAAGACCTGTTCTGTTAAGTGAAATGAAATTAGTTTACAACTGAGGGATTTCCTCCTAAAATTTTTGCAGGATTGCACTAAAAGCTTCCCCAAACAAAGCTTGAAATTATTTGTTCTAGTTCTGTGAAAAATGTGGCTGGTAGCTTGATAGGGATTGCATTGAATTTGTAAATTGCTTTGGGTAGTATACTCATTTTCACTATATTGATTCTTCCAATCCATGAACATGGTATATTTCTCCATCTCTTAGTGTCCTCTTTGATTTCTTTCATCAGTGTTTTATAGTTTTCTATATATAGGTCTTTAGTTTCTTTAGGTAGATATATTCCTAAGTATTTTATTCTTTTCGTTGCAATGGTGAATGGAATTGTTTCCTTAATTTCTTTTTCTACTTTCTCATTATTCGTGTATAGGAATGCAAGGGATTTCTGTGTGTTGATTTTATATCCTGCAACTTTACTATATTCATTGATGAGCTCTAGTAATTTTCTGGTGGAGTCTTTAGGGTTTTCCATGTAGAGGATCATGTCATCTGCAAACAGTGAGAGTTTTACTTCTTCTTTTCCAATTTGGATTCCTTTTATTTCTTTTTCTGCTCTGATTGCTGTGGCCAAAACTTCCAGAACTATGTTGAATAGTAGCGGTGAAAGTGGACACCCTTGTCTTGTTCCTGACTTTAGGGGAAATGCTTTCAATTTTTCACCATTGAGGATAATGTTTGCTGTGGGTTTGTCATAGATAGCTTTTATTATGTTGAGATATGTTCCTTCTATTCCTGCTTTCTGGAGAGTTTTTATCATAAATGGATGTTGAATTTTGTCAAAGGCCTTCTCTGCATCTATTGAGATAATCATATGGTTTTTATTTTTCAATTTGTTAATGTGGTGAATTACATTGATTGATTTGCGGATATTGAAGAATCCTTGCATCCCTGGGATAAAGCCCACTTGGTCATGATGTATGATCTTTTTAATGTGTTGTTGGATTCTGATTGAGAAAGAAGAATGGAGCTGGAGGAATCAACTTGCCTGACTTCAGGCTCTACTACAAAGCCACAGTCATCAAGACAGTATGGTACTGGCACAAAGACAGACATATAGATCAATGGAACAAAATAGAAAGCCCAGAGATAAATCCACACACATATGGACACCTTATCTTTGACAAAGGAGGCAAGAATATACAATGGAGTAAAGACAATCTCTTTAACAAGTGGTGCTGGGAAAACTGGTCAACCACTTGTAAAAGAATGAAACTAGATCACTTTCTAACACCGCACACAAAAATAAACTCAAAATGGATTAAAGATCTAAATGTAAGATCAGAAACTATAAAACTCCTAGAGGAGAACATAGGCAAAACACTCTCAGACATAAATCACAGCAGGATCCTCTATGATCCACCTCCCAGAATTCTGGAAATAAAAGCAAAAATAAACAAATGGGATCTAATTAAAATTAAAAGCTTCTGCACAACAAAGGAAAATATAAGCAAGGTGAAAAGACAGCCATCTGAATGGGAGAAAATAATAGCAAATGAAGCAACTGACAAACAACTAATCTCAAAAATATACAAGCAACTTCTGCAGCTCAACTCCAGAAAAATAAACGACCCAATCAAAAAATGGGCCAAAGAACTAAATAGACATTTCTCCAAAGAAGACATACGGATGGCTAACAAACACATGAAAAGATGCTCAACATCACTCATTATTAGAGAAATGCAAATCAAAACCACAATGAGGTACCACTTCACACCAGTCAGAATGGCTGCGATCCAAAAATCTGCAAGCAATAAATGCTGGAGAGGGTGTGGAGAAAAGGGAACCCTCCTACACTGTTGGTGGGAATGCAAACTAGTACAGCCACTATGGAGAACAGTGTGGAGATTCCTTAAAAAATTGCAAATAGAACTACCTTATGACCCAGCAATCCCACTGCTGGGCATACATACCGAGGAAACCAGAATGGAAAGAGACACATGTACCCCAATGTTCATCGCAGCACTGTTTATAATAGCCAGGACATGGAAACAACCTAGATGTCCATCAGCAGATGAATGGATAAGAAAGCTGTGGTACATATACACAATGGAGTATTACTCAGCCGTTAAAAAGAATTCATTTGAATCAGTTCTGATGAGATGGATGAAACTGGAGCCGATTATACAGAGTGAAGTAAGCCAGAAAGAAAAACACCAATATAGTATACTAACACATATATATGGAATTTAGGAAGATGGCAATGATGACCCTGTATGCAAGACAGGGAAAGAGACACAGATGTGTATAATGGACTTTTGGACTCAGAGGGAGAGGGAGAGGGTGGGATGATTTGGGAGAATGACATTCTAACATGTATACTATCATGTGAATTGAATCGCCAGTCTATGTCTGACACAGGATGCAGCATGCTTGGGGCTAGTGCATGGGGATGACCCAGAAAGATGTTCTGGGGAGGGAGGTGGGAGGGGGGTTCATGTTTGGGAATGCATGTAAGAATTAAAGATTTTAAAATTTAAAAAATAAAAAACTAAAAATAAAAAAATAAAAAAAATAAAAAAATAAAAAAATAAATAAAAAAAAATAAAAAGTAAAAAAAAAAAAAAAAAGCTTCCCCAAAATGTAGATGTTGAATAAAATGAGGAATATAATGCACATTTGTAAATGATAGAAACATCATGAATTCTTAAGCAGCATTATGAATTCGATCCTTATAGACTTATGTGTAGTTCTGAATCTTTCTGCTTATTCCTTTTTTTCCCAACTTCGTTCTTTCAGTCTCTAAGTCATGTCTGATGCTTTGTGATCCCCTGAACTGCAGCATGCCAGGCTTCCTTCTCCACTATCTCCCAGAGTTTACAACTCACTGGATATTTATTTTACTGGTTATTTATTCTGCTTACAGATTTGCCTATATCCCTGTGACTTATTCATTTTATAACTAGAAGTTTGTACCCCTTTATCCATTTTGTCCAGGTCCCAGCCTGCAATTTGTTGTCTGTATCAATGAACTTGGATTTGTTTTTTCTTTAATTATACACAGCAGTGAAATCATACTGTATTTGTCTTTATCTGTCTAATTTCACCCATGTAATGCCTTCAAGATCCATCTGTGTTGTCCCAGATGGCAAGATTTATTCTTCTTTATGGGTTAATAGTACTTCATTAATCACATACATTCACTGCATCTTTCTCCATTCATCTGTTGATGGACACTTAGATTATTTCCATATCTTGGCTATTGTAAATAAAGCTGCAATGAACATGGGTGTGTGTATATATATATATATATATATATATATATATATATATATATATATATTCAGATTAGCATTTTCATTTTCTTTGGATAAATACTCATAGTGGAATTGCTGAGTCATATGGTAGTTCTATTTTAAATTTTTTGGGAAACTTCCATACAGTTTTATATAGTAGTTCCACAAATTTATATTCCCATCAACAGTGTATAAGGGTTCCAGCTCAGATATTGCTTCTGATCAAGGATCAATTAAAAAAAATATTTTACTTTCTGTATAATAAAACACACATGTAAAATGTAGAAATTAATGAATTTAGACAAACATATGTGCCTTTTAACCACCGCTAGCACAATTAGCTTCTCCCAGGTGGCACTAGTGGTAAAAGATTTGCCTGTCAATGCAGGATAAATAAACGACACAGGTTCCATCCCTGGGTTGGGAAGATCCTCTGGAGAAGGAAAGGCAACCCACTCCAGTATTCTTGCCTAGAAAATTCCATGGACAGAGGAGCCTGTTGGCTACAGTCCATGGGGTTGCAAAGAGTTGGACACGTCTGAACGACTAACACACGCACACCACAATTAACATATGAACCACTTCTATCAGTCCCAAAAGCTTCCACTATACCCCTCACAACCCCTCTCTCTCCATCCTGGATATAGGTGAACACTGCTTTCTATGACTGCATGCTAGATTTACTTTTTCTAGACTTTCATGTAAGTGGAATTGTGGAGGATGTAGCCTTTTGCTTCTTGTTTTATACACGTAACATAATATTTTTGGTTGTTGTTGTTGTTTGATATTCACCCATCTTATATTAATAAAGTATGCCAATAGTTCAATATCCTATATTGCTTGTAAGATTCTGTTGTGTAAATATTATACAATTTGTTTATCCATTTCCCAAATAACAGATAATTAGGTTTTTCACAGTATATGACTAATGCATAAAATTGCAATGAACAAGTTTTGCATTGCATTTTATAAATAAGTTTTTATTAATATTGTGTGATACTTGGCCTTAGTAGGTCAAAGATGAGAGGATGTTTAATTTTCAAGAAACTGCCAAAATTTTCTGAACTGGTGGTACCCATTTTTGCACTTCAACATATAAGGCATGAGAGGTCCGTGCTAAGGGCTTCCCAGGCAGTGCTGCTCCAGTTGTTTTAAATTCTCATCAAACGAGTTTGTCAATATGTTTAATATTAGCCATTCTAGTCGACATGAAATAGTATTTCATTATGTATCATGTTGTTAACTAGTGTTTCCTAATGACTGATACTTAGTATCTTATCATGTATTTATTGGCCATAATTATAATTTGCTGTGTGAAGTGTCTGTCTATTCCTATCTTTTGCCCATTTAAAAACTGGGTTGTTGGTCTTCAGTTGTAAGAGTTCTGTATGTATTCTGGATAGCGTTTCACTGTATATGTATTGCAGGTATTTTCTCCCAATCTATGGCTACATTCTTATTTTACTCGTGTTATTTTTCAGAGAACAAAAGTTTTTAATTTTTATGATACTGATTTTACCTATTTTTATAGTTTTTACTTTGTATTTAAGAAAATTTGCCTACTCCAAGTTTGCAAAGACCATTTTTTATATAAAATGTATTTTTACATTATAGCCTTTATGTTTGGATTTATTATTTATTAATATTTTGGGTTAGTTTTTGTTTATAGTGACAGGTAAGGAGTAGAATTTCATTTCCTTTTCACACAAATATCCAGTTCTTTAGCATTGTTTACTGCAAATAATTCTTTCTTTAGTAAAAATATTACTTTTACTAAAAATGTTTTATTTCCTCTATTGAATTACTTTGGTACCTTTGTCAAAAGGGCCTCCCAGTTTGCTCAGTTGGTAAAAAATCCACCTGCCAGTGGAGGAGACACATGAAACATGATTTTGATACCTGGGTCAGGAAGATAGCTTGGAGCAGGAAATGGCAAACCAATCCAGTATTATTGCCTGGAAATTCGAATCAGAGTCAGACGTGAGTGAGTGCATACACAATCATTTTGTCAAAAGTTAATTTACTGTATAGATACAGGGCTATTACTGGATTCTCTATTCTTTTTCACTTATCTATATCTTTTTGTCAAAGCCACACTATTCTGATTACCATAGCTTTAGTGTAAGCTTTGGAATACAAATTTGTTATTTAAAAAAAAAGATGGCCCAGGTGTTTTATAAAATATGCCTGTCTGTACATATTTTAGAATCAACTTGTCTATTTCTTTAAAATAATCATCTGTTATTTTCATTGAGACCTTATTATAACCAATATCAAAACAAAATAAGTGAGATAAAGTGCTCACACCCATGGGATTCATTGATCTTACTATGTACCCATTACCCAGAATCAACAGGACTTGAAAATTCCATGGATGAGGAGCCTGGTGGGTTACAGTCCATGGGATCACAAAGAAGTGGTCACAGCTGACCGACTAACACACACAGACACACATACACTGCAATCTCATGCAGGCAGAGTCACAGGTAACTCAGGCCTTCATGAGTGAAGATCTTCTTTCACCCAACAAGTGAAAAGTGAAATAGTTACAACATATTCAATTATGAAAAAGCTGCTGCTGCTGCTGTCACTTCAGTCTGCAACCCCACAGATGGCAGCCCACCAGGCTCCGCTGTCCCTGGGATTCTCCAGGCAAGAACACTGGAGTGGGTTGTCATTTCCTTCTCCAATGCATGAAAGGAAAAGTGAAAGTGAAGTCGCTCAGTCATGTCCGATTCTTAGCGACCCCATGAACTATAGCCTACCATGCTCCTCCATCCATGGTATTTTCCAGGCGAGAGTACTGAAGTGGGTAGCCATTGCCTTCTCGAATGAAAAAGCTGGATTATGACAAAGCGTTAAGACTTGTGTGGTGCTATACAGATTTTAGCATACAACCTGCATAAACATATGAAGATGTTTATCCCATGGCCAGGAGAAAACATGTGTCCTGGAAATAAGTGTGGAAGTAAAAGTGGCTTAGGTAATTTCTGATTCTTGTATATACATCTTTAGACTTGGTTGGTTGTGAATCTTAGTTTTTAAAGGAGCTATGCTTTTATGGGGTACACAGTTATTCAGTTCAGTTTAGTCACTCAGTTGTGTCATACTCTTTGCGACCCCATGAACCACAGCACGCCAGGCCTCCCTGTCCATCACCAACTCCCAGGGTCCACCCAGACCCATGTCCATCAAGTTAATCATGCCATCCAACCATCTCATCCTCTGTTGTCCCCTTCTCCTCCTGCCCTCAATCTTTCTCAGCATCAGAGTCTTTTCAAATGAGTCAGCTCTTCGCATCAGGTAGCCAAAGTATTGGAGCTTCAGCTTCAATATCAGTTCTTCCGGTGAACACCCAGGACTGATCTCCTTCAGGATGGACTGGTTGTATCTCCTTGCAGTCTAAGAGACTCTCAAGAGTCTTCTCCAACACCACAGTACAAAAGCATCAATTCTTCAGCCTTCAGCTTTCTTCACAGTCCAACTCTCACATCCATACATGACCACTGGAAAAACCATAGCCTTGACTAGATGGACCTTTGTTGGCAAAGTAATTTCTCTGCTGTTTAGTATGCTGTCTAGGTTGGTCATAACTTTCCTTTCAAGGAGTAAGCACTTTTTAATTTCATGGCTGCAATCACCATCTGCAGTGATTTTGGAGCCCAAAAATATAAAGTCTGACACTGTTTCCACTGTTTCTGCATATATCTGCCTTAAAGTGATGGGACTGGATGCCATCATCTTCATTTTCTGTATGTTGAGGTTTAAGCCAACTTTTTCACTCTCCTCTTTCACTTTCATCAAGAGGCTTTTTAGTTCTTCTTCACTTTCTGCCATAAGGGTGGTGTCATCTGCATATCTGAGGTTATTGAGATTTCTCCCGGCAATCTTGATTCCAGCTTGTGTTTCTTCCAGTCCAGTGTTTCTCATGATGTACTCTGCATAGAAGTTAAATAAGCAGGGTGACAATATACAGCCTTGACGTACTCCTTTTCCTATTTGGAACCAGTCTGTTGTTCCATGTCCAGTTCTAACTGTTGCTTCCCGACCTGCACACAGGTTTCTTAAGAGGCAGGTCAGGTGGTCTGGTATTCCCATCTCCTTCAGAATTTTGCAGTTTGTTGTGATCGACACAGTCAAAGCTTTGGCATAGTCAATCAAGCAGAAATAGATGTTTTTCTGGAACTCTCTTGCTTTTTACATGATCCAGCAGATGTTGACAATTTGATCTCTGGTTCCTCTGCCTTTTCTAAAACCAGCTTGAACATCTGGAAGTTCATGGTTCACGTATTGCTGAAGCCTGGCTTGGAGAATTTTGAGCATTACTTTACTAGCATGTGAGATGAGTGCAACTGTGCGGTAGTTTGGGCATTCTTTGGCGTTGCCTTTCTTTGGGATTGGAATGAAAACGGACCTTTCCAGTCCTGTGGCCACTGCTGAGTTTTCCAAATTTGCTGGCATATCGAGTGTAGCACTTTCACAGCATCATCTTTCAGGATTTGAAATAGCTCAACTGGAATTCCATCACCTCCACTAGCTTTGTTCGTAGTGATGCTTTCTAAGGCCCACTTGACTTCTCTTTCCAGAATGTCTGACTCTAGGTGAGTGATCACACCATCGTGATTATCTGGGTCGTGAAGATCTTTTTTGTACACTTCTTCCGTGTATCTTCACAACACAGTTATTACCAGATTGAATTCAAGTTTGAATTCTGTCTTGTCATCTTAAGTACCTTTTGATCCTGTAGCAATAGACAAATAGGAACTGTCATCAAGGGGAATTATAATTTCTGCTACACAGTAGGGACAAGGAGAATATATCTAGAACCCAAGGATTCTCTCAAGCACCTATTATGCTTCTACTTAAAGTTAATGGGAAACTGCTTCCCTGGTGGCTCAGATGGTAAAGAATCTGCCTGCAATGCAGGAGACCTGGGTTTGATTCGTGGATCCGGAAGATACTCTGAAGAAGGGAACAGCTACCCACTCCAGTATTGTTGCCTGGATAATTCCATGACAGGGGAGCCTGGTGGGTTACAGTCCATGGGATCGCAAAAGATTTGAACACAACTGAGCAACTAACACACACACACACACACACACACACTGCAATCTCAGACAGCCAGGGTCACAGGTAACTCGGGCTTTCATAAGTGAAGATCTTGTTTACCCAACAAGTGAAGAACCATTAAACACTGGATTCTTACTGAGGAAAAGAACATAAAATAAGTAGTGGCAGAAGGAAGGTGTTTGTAAGGGTTTTGTGGTGGTATAGGTTATTTGCAGAAACACGAACTTCAGTAACCATATTTATCATTGATCATATGCATTTATCATTGATCTTTTATCTATACACACACAGATTTTTCTGTATCCTCTTCCCTCAGTAGTTTTTACAAGGTATTATATTGGTATTAAAGTTATGTGACATCAGTCGATGATTGCAACTGATTTAATCAGGATATATGTATCAGTGAAAAATCGATGCAATTACTTATGAATTTTTTTCTCCATTTTTAAAATCTACATTTGTTTAATGAATGATTGTATCCTGTTGTGACTTGGTAATTTAGACATATACATAAGTGTGTATGGAAGCTGAATAGCTAAAGAAGTAGAACAGACTAGAACAGATAAGTTCTGTTGATGCTTAGTACCATCTCCACCTTTCTAAGATTTCCCATCAGCCACAAGGGATTGTTATGGATATTACATTGCAATGATTCTCACAAAGAAATATTCAATCAGTGAAAGCCAGTGGTAAAATAGTTGGAAGACATTAAAGAAGAAGCCATAATTCTCTGGTGGCAATTTTAGGCAGAGTCTTGGGCAAAGGTATACTGTAAAGCAGCTTTCTGGGAGAGTCAAGTCATTGCTACAGGAGGCTGAAGTCATTTGTGGTGAATCCCTGTTTTCTATATTCACAGATTTCCTAAACCTTAGGAGTGGCTTTAGTGACTTCTGTTCTTCAACTCTTCCAATTATCCTCTAAGTCCTATAACGGATATTTTGGTGGGTGAGTGAGGGGGAGTGACATAAATAGAGCATGCTATGGGCTTTTGAGGTACTGATAATGTTCCATTTTAAGATTTGAGTCATATGTCATGGGAATGTTTACACTCATTTATTGAGTTATACATTGTAATATGTATATTTTAATGAAGGCACATTATACTTCAATTAAACTTTTTAGTCATAATTTCTGCTGAAAGTTTTGTAGACTAAAAGCTTCTGACTGATTGCTAACTGATACACAAATAAAATCAATAAATGGAAAGTATATTATTGCTACAAATCTTTTCTGCACTGTTCATTTTCTCATCTATAAGAAGAGTATGGTGATAGGACCTACTTCATGATATTGAAAGAGAAATTTATCAGACTTATCAAGTTTAGAAAGTGTATACCACTTTCTAATAAGAATGTACGCCAGAAAGTGTATACCACTTTCTAGTAAAAGGAAAAAAAGGAAAGTGAAGTTGCTCAGTCGTGTCTGACTCTTTGTGATGCCATGGACTGTAGTCTATAACGCTCCTCCGAGTTATGTAAATGTTAACTTGTTGAAAAAGTAAAGAGATGCGTACCTCCTACCTACATTTATATATAAATATGCAACAATTTTAGGCCCATAAATTATTGTTAGCATAGGGGCTTAGAATAGACCTCCCCAAGATGTGCTAATTTGGCATGTGGATTATTTTGAGCTGAAAGCATTCAAGACCCTGTAGTCTCAAGGGAAACTACCACCCTTCCCTAGAATACCCATAAGAATTTGAGTTTATTTTTTTTTAACCAGAAAAAGAGTTATTATCAGCAATCAATTTTATCTAAGTGACTTCATCATGGGTCAGGGCAAGCATCTGATTACCAAATATCTGTTTCTCTTGCCATCTGTGAATGACCTTCCCAGCCTTGAGAACCCTAGGCCCTTACCCCCTTTCTTAGCTCCAGATGGCTTATATACCTCATTTTACCTTTCTATCTATGAACCTCTTATGTATGTAGGGTCTCTGACTTTCTCGTGTATATAGAGTTCACATATGTGCAAAATTAAATATGATTTCTCCTGTTAATCTGTGTCATGTCAATATAATTCTTAGACCATCTGTAAGAACCCACAGGGCAGGGAAAGCTTTTTCCTCCCTGACAGTAGACTCCGTGCTTTCCATGGTCAGTCTACATGTCCATTTTCGTCATTGTTGTTGTTTAGTCGCTAGTGTGACTCTTTTGAGACCCTGTGAGCTGTAACCTGCCAGGCTCCTCTGTCCATCTAATTTCCCAGGCGAGAATACTGGAGTGGGTTGCCATTTCCTTTTCCAGGGGATCTTCCCAGCTCAGGAATTGAACCTGTGTCTCCTGCATCACAAGTGGGAAGTGAACTATGTGGGAAGCCCACATGTCCATTTTGGTCATCCTTAAATCCCCTTGATCTTGAACAATACCTGATGTGGCATTGCTGCTCAAGAAAAATTAATTAAACAAACTGAATACATTTAAGCCCCAAATTTAATATTGTGTGCTAAGCTTTATTTGGCATTTCCATTTTCTGGCTAAGAACCATCACTTTGCTTCTCTTCATTTCCATGAGTATCACTACTGGTCAATTTTTCTTAGAGACTGTTTCTCACTGACAAAGGCTTATCTCTTCAAAAGAGTTCACTGGATACGCAACATCAAACAGAGAACAACAAAGTCCTGTGGAAATGGAAATGCTGTGAGTTCTGCTGGTCTCAGATACCAGCTGAAAGCCTTGCTCCTGCTCCCTGGCCTCAAGGTGTATGCAATTCAAATGCTTGTTTCAATAAAGTGACCTATTCATAGGTGTCACCTTTAGAACCAGGAATTGATTGTCATAAACACAGATGTTCATTTAAAAGTCTACTATAATGCTAGATTTTTAAGCTAACTCTGGTAGTTTTAATTTTCCTAAAAGAAATACATGTCCAGAAAGATATTAGTTTAGTTTTTCAAGCATAACAGAAACTTAATAAAATAAGCGAAAGAACAGCTACTCTTCTGGAGTTTTTTCTGTGTATTTTATATTAATAGTATGTGTGTGTATAATATATATGCATATGTGTGTACACTATGATCATATATTATGTCCTTATATATCAACTGATGCAAGCATAGGAGGAAACAGGAAGAATGAACTTTGCATGGTATAATAGCTTCTTGAGAAAATATATAGACACCAAAGAAAGTTATAAATTCTCATCTGTATAAGCCTCTAAAGAAAAATAATTTACTGAATTAGATTTAGAATATAGCATCATATGTAGTTAAGGAAATATTTAATGCAAGAGGGATTGCTGTCTTTGAATCTATTCTCCCACCTTCTCTTGATATACCAAGTGTCTGAAGAAGTCAGTCACATTGATCCTCTACAGCAGATGGTTCTCAGTATTCATTTAGATTAAAATGTAGCATTTCTTTCCTTGAAATCAATTCAAAAGAAGGAATTCAGTGAATTTTAAGCAAGATGAATGCTTTTGTCTGGCTTTGTGGCTGACTAACTCAAATATGGATTATGTGGCCTAGCCCAGACGTCATCTGTATCATCAACTTCAAAGATAAAAACTCTGTTCAAGGGGGAAAAAATCAATTCAGATTATCTTTAGAATGATAGGCAGCTACCTTCCAGACTACCTATTGCTAGATTTAATTATTGCCAATTCTTATGATGAAAACTACATAAAATGTAGATTTCCTATTTGTTCCTCTTATTCATGTCAGTCTTCTCTGCAGAAACCCCAGTATGCCATGATGATTTTGTAATCATGTCACTGAAGGAGAACATTTTAAATACAAAAGAGTACTCATCTTTCCAGAATGGTATAGCTACCATACTTTTCAGAGGTGGAAAACATGGGTAGGATCTTTACTTACCCTTAAAATCTCCATGATACCACACACACAAGAATTTCTAAAATGCTTTCACTAGCTTCTATGGATAGTAAGGCATACACAAAAGGATACGAATGATTGTTGTGGGAAAAAGACCTAGATCATTAATATGATAGTGTACACTCAAAATACCCACTTATAACAAAGTCAGTGTTTTGTAGAAATCTCTGGATCTGAATCTTAGTTGGACAGAGGACTCTTGTGAGAAATTTAGTTGGTCAAATATAAAAAACTGGCGGATGTATGTCAGTCTTTTCTCAAACATGGTTGTGAGTCTAAGGCTGTTAACTAAAAGTAAATATCCCTTGGGACTGGATTTGAGACAAAGAGCGTGGAATGGAATGGGAAGTGAATAAACGCAAGGTGTTTCAAGATGGAGTACACTCTTTTTGTTTGATGACTAGAGAGAATATTCAAATACAGAGCTAGATACATAACATTCAAATAACTGAAATCTATTCTTGTAATTCAGTATAATTATCTCTTTAGGGGCTAATGAAGCATATTTGTCCGTTTCATCAATTTATTCATTTAATCATCATTCACTGATTTCTGTGATAATGTATGTTGAATGCCATACTTTCTATGCATGAATCCTTAAAATACAGAGAGGAAAAAAACCACTTGTGAGTTTACAGAAGGAAATCATTAGGATTAAGTAAGTAGTTACCAATTATTTTATATAATAGAAAAGAAAATAATTGTGTGCTCTAAGATACTATCATCAGTTCAGTTCAGTTCAGATCAGTCGTTCAGTCATATCTGACTCTTTGCGACCCCATGAATTGCAGCACGCCAGGCCTCCCTGTCCATCACCAACTCCCGGAGTTCACCCAGACTCACGTCCATCGAGTCAGTGATGCCATCCAGCCATCTCATCCTCTGTCATCCCCTTCTCCTTCTGCCCCCAAATCCCTCCTCAAAATTCTCCAAGCCAGGCTTCAACAATATGTGAACCGTGAACTTCCTGATGTTCAAGCTGGTTTTAGAAAAGGCAGAGGAACCAGAGATCAAATTGCCAACATCTGCTGGATCATGGAAAAAGCAAGAGAGTTCCAGAAAAACATCTATTTCTGCTTTATTGACTATGCCAAAACCTTTAACTGTGTGGATCACAATAAACTGTGGAAAATTCTGAGAGAGATGGGAATACCAGACCACCTGACCTGCCTCTTGAGAAATCTGTATGCAGGTCAGGAAGTAACAGTTAGAACTGGACATGGAAAAACAGACTGGTTCCAAATAGGAAAAGGAGTGCGCCAAGGCTGTATATTGTCACCCTGCTTATTTAACTTATATGCAGAGTACATCATGAGAAACGCTGGACTGGAAGAAACACAAGCTGGAATCAAGATTGTCAGGAGAAATATCAATAACCTCAGATATGCAGATGACACCACCCTTATGGCAGAAAGTGAAGAGGAACTAAAAAGCCTCTTGATGAAAGTGAAAGAGGAGAGTGAAAAAGTTGGCTTAAAGCTCAACATTCAGAAAACGAAGATCATGGCATTCTGTCCCATCACTTCATGGCAAATAGATGGGGAAATAGTGGAAACAGTGTCAGACTTTATTTTTGGGGGCTCCAAAATCACTGCAGCGGGTGACTGCAGCCATGAAATTAAAAGATGCTTACTCCTTGGAAGGAAAGTTATGACCAACCTAAATAGCATATTCAAAAGCAGAGACATTACTTTGCCGACTAAGGTCCGATAGGGGTTAGGAATTTAGATTAAGGTGTTCAGGATGGTTTATCTGAGAAGCTGTCATTGAAACTGAGATCTGGAGATGGAATTATCCAGGCAGTGAGTGGGAAGAAAAACCTCTTGGATAAAAAAAAAAAAAAAGAAAGAAAGAAATCTCCTGAATCAGGAAAGAGTCGTAGTGTTGTCAGAAACAAAGGAAGTGCAGCAAAGCTCCAGTTCGGTGAGTGGAGAGAGTTATAAGTGGTAAGGATTGTGAGGTAGGTCATTCCAGAAGGGTTTATAGATTATAGTAAATGTAATATTTTATCCTCTGCACAAGTAAAAACCATTTGAAATTTTGAGAAGGAGAGCAGTGTGATCTGATATATGTTTTATTGTTATCCTTCTGGTTGCTGTAAGGAAATCTATCGTAGTGGCATTAAAAGGTCAGGAGTGGAAATGCAATAGCATTTGTCTAAACTAGATTTGATAGTGGCAAGGATGAGGGCAATGTCAATGAGAAATTCTGGCAAATAGACAGATTCTGTGGTGTTCAGTATGCTGAAAGCATCAGAAAGCCCTCAGACCCACATGACCAGGAATGACATGGGCCTGCTTGACTGGCTAGATAGCTCCAATTTTGGTGACGAGTTAGAAGACATGCATAATTAATTTTAAATCCTGCTGAGATCTAGGAAATGATGAAAATGTATCAACTTTCCACATTGTTAACACCTACATGTGCCAAAGGCATAGCTGGGCTCTGTCTAGGCCTTAAATTTATGACTTTTAACTATGGTAAAGAGTTGAAATATACTATTAGTAATCTAGCTTAGTTAAATCATCAAGTCATTAGTAAATTCTATCAGTCCACCTGGGAACCTATCCACCTTCATAAAGTCGTTTCTTTGTGGAAAAACATCACCGTATTGTATATTGGAAGAAACAGAGCTGTGTAAAGTAAAAGGGGTCAAGGAGGACTCTACAGTAATATACATACAAGGTTCAAACAGAACTGTTCTAGGAGAGACTGAACAGCAGATAGACGACTTCAGTCAGTTCAGTTCAGTCACTCAGTCGTGTCCTACTCTGCGACCCCATGAATCGTACCTCGCCAGGCCTCCCTGTCCGTCACCAACTCCCGGAGTTCACTCAGACTCACGTCCATCAGATCGGTGATAGACTGCCATCCCCTTCTCCTCCTGCCCCCAATCCCTCCCAGCATCAGAGTCTTTCCCAATGAGTCAACTCTTCGTATGAGGTGGCCAAAGTACTGGAGTTTCAGCTTTAGCATCAGTCCTTCCAAAGAACACCCAGGACTGATCTCCTTTAAAATGGACTGATTGGATCTCCTTGCAGTCCAAGGGACTCTCAAGAGTCTTCTCCAACACCACAGCTCAAAAGCATCAATTCTTCGGTGCTCAGCTTTCTTCACAGTCCAACTCTCACATCCATACATGACTAGTGGAAAAACCATAGCCTTGACTAGATGGACCTTTGTTGACAAAGTAATGTCTCTGCTTTTTAATATGCTATCTATAGATTGGACTTAGATATTCCTAAAAAATCAATTTCAAGTAAAAAAAAATTATAAGTACATAATGATGTAACTCCTGGTTTTAAAACAAAGCTCCTACAAAACTGAAACTAGCTAGAAAAATTCTGAAAAGAGTTATAGTTTAAGGTAAAAATTAGGATTAGAGTGAGATTTTGTATTGGATAAGAAATTGCCTCAAACTAATACCAGTACATTGTTATTAGTGAAAATGTAAATGATACATATTAAAATCAGGGCAAAATAAGAATTTCTAATGAAAATTAATTTAACCTTGCTCTGTAAATATTAGCCAATGCAATAAATAAAAGAAAAATAGTACAAATAGACAAAGGTAGGGAAATTATTATTTTTACATATTGTATAATTGTACATCTAAGAATCTGAAAAAAATGGCTTGAAGCACTCTGAAGGTAGTAAGAGAAAACAGAAAAGTGCCTGGTGAAAAATAACATGACTTTTTAAAATAACAAAGAAATACTTGTAATACATTATTTACTGATATGAGCCATACATCTAAAATGTCAATTTACCTTTAAAAAGAGTAATTGTTATGTACACATACATAGAATGTCTGTTATACTGTTGCTTAGAAAAGCAAGTATTATATAATGTGATTTTATTTTTGAAAAAAATACCAGCATTATACACTTAAGTATTATATATGTTATGAAAATGTCTGCAGACTCATATTAAATTTTTTAATAATTGTTCTCTCTAAATAATGTAATGAGAGTGGTGTGAAGAGTTATATGTTACAAAATTGTCTGTTGTTTTTATGGCAAGTATTTCTTTTACAAGAAAAATGCTTTAAAAATCAAGTTACTCTTTAGTTTACTTTTCTCGGAGCATTATATCTTTGATAAATGACTTGCACAGTTTAATTACATTTTAATCAAGTTAACATTTTGTAACAAGATGTAAATCATTACCATTCGTCTGTGTTAAAAAGAAAACCATGAGGGTTACTCTTTAAATTGCTCACTACATCTACCTGAAAACTCAGCTCCACATACACATTTTCTAATACACACTTTCCTAGGCTACAATAAAAGCTAATACTTTTGCTGCAATTACTGGTGTCACCTTTCTAATCTTTTCCAAATCAATGTTTTTTAGACATTTATGGGAAATGTTTGACTATGCCAGTTTAAAATATACAATAGAATATAAAAAATAGAAAAGTCATCTGCCTCTATAGGTCTCCCATTTCCATAATAGATTTAGCTGATATCAATTACCCAAGAAAAAATAAGTTAAATGAAGACTTCTTTGTTGTGAATAGAGTGAAATGGCTTCAAATAAAAGGGTCTGTGTTGTAATGATCTGTATTAAAA
Organism: Ovis canadensis; assembly: GCF_042477335.2. NCBI lineage: Eukaryota > Metazoa > Chordata > Mammalia > Artiodactyla > Bovidae > Ovis > Ovis canadensis. Next base: position 148,059,001 of record NC_091246.1, on the reverse strand, counting down.
TATCTGCAAGCTTTAGAACTATAAAAATGCTGCAAGGTCATGGTCAAAAGTATTTTGATTAATAGAGATAAGTCTGCCCAACTAAATTACCTTGCTGAAGAGAACATAATGTAATAATGGCAATTTCCATGCTTTTCTCAACTTACCTTTTATTTCAGTGCTAAATTTTATTATGATACCTATTAGTTCTAGCTTCAGAAACAGCTTCAGAATAAAAAGCAACAGGTTTCTCTGAAATGAAAGTATAAATTTAAATTTTGAACTCAATATTACTTAAATAATTCAAAAATTCTAAAAATTCACCTAGACTTTCAATATAATTACTGGAAATAACATTTGTAGAATTTAATGGACATGGGTGCATATTTCTAAGAAAGCCTTAGGTTTGTAATACAAATTTTATAATGTTATCAATTCTACTCAATAGTGCACTTGAAATTTAAGAAATTAAACATAAATCTGTGTCTCTGTGCCTCTTCTTCTGTAATCTTAAAACGCCATTTACAATTTATTTTAAGGGATTTCTTTCATAAAGCAAAGCAAAATGAAACTATGACAACCTTAGAAGTGGTTTTCAGGGATACTTAATAATCAATTTATTCTGCCAAAAAGTGTTATTTTAAAATCATTTGAAGCAATTTTTAAAAAACTATTTAATAAGCACATTGTGTCAGAAATCTTTGAAGAGTGAAATTTTTTTCTTCTATATAATGTGCAAGTTTCATACCTTATCATGTGCAAAACTAATTTGTAAAGGACAGATGTCATATATAAATATGTGCATACATGAGAAAAATAATCAGATGCCAACTTGGAATCCAGAAAGGGGAAGCTCTTTTCTTTCTTATTTGGTTAGTGAGCAAAACTCAATAAAATTATTGAGACAGAACCTTCAGTGGTGAACAAATGAAAAATACACTTTGGGATGAAATAGTTCTTTGCAACCAAGAGAATATGTCATAGATTGTTGAACCTCTGTCAGTGGTTAAAAATTTAACCTGATTCCTTCTTTTAATCAGAAGAGGAAAAGCATCTTTCATAATTCAGTTTAGTTCAGTTGCTCAGTCGTGTCTGACTCTTTGTGACCCCAAGCACTGCAGCACGCCAGGCCTCCCTGTCCATCACCAACTCCTGGAGTTCACTCAGACTCACGTCCATTGAGTCCGTGAGGCCATCCAGCCATCTCATCCTCTGTCATCCCCTTCTCCTCCCGCCCTCAATCCCTCTCAGCATCAGGGGCTTTTCAGATGTGTCAGCTCTTCACATCAGGTGGCCAAAGTATTGGAGTTTCAGCTTCAACATCAGTCCCTCCAATGAACACCCAGGGCTGATCTCCTTCAGAATGGACTGGTTGGATCTCCTTGCAGTCCAGGGGACTCTCAAGAGTTTTCTCTAACACCACAATTCAAAAGCATCAATTCTTCTGTGCTCAGCTTTCTTCACAGTCCAACTCTCACATCCATAATGACCACTGGAAAAACCATGGCCTTGACTAGATGGACATTGTTTGCAAAGTAATGTCTCTGCTTTTTAATATGCTGTCTAGGTTGGTCAATACTTTTCTTTCATAGAGCAAGCGTCTTTCAATTTCTTGGCTGTAGTCACCATCTGCAGTGATTTTGGAGCCCAAAAAACTAGTCTGTCAAGGTTTCCCCATCTGTTTGCCATCAAGTGATGGGACCAGATTCCATGATCTTCATTTTCTGAATGTTGAGCTTTATGACAACTTTTTCCACTCTTCTCTTTCATCAAGAGGCTTTTTAGTTCTTCTTCACTTTCTGCCATAAGGGTGGTATCATCTGCATATCTGAGGTTATTGATATTTCTCCTGACAATCTTGATTCCAGCTTGTGCTTCTTCTAGCCCAGCGTTTCTCATGATGTACTCTGCATATAAGTTAAATAAGCAGGATGACAATATACAGCCTTGACGTATCCTTTTGCTATTTGGAACCAGTCTGTTGTTCCATGTACAATTTTAACTTTGCTTCCTGGCCTGCATACAGATTTCTCAAGAGGCAGGTCAGGTGGTCTGCTATTCCCATCTCTTTCAGAATTTTCCACATTTTGTGTTGATCCACATAGTCAAAGGCTTTGGCATAGTCAATAAAGCAGAAATAGATGTTTTTCTGGAACTCTTTTGCTTTTTCGATAATCCAACAGATGTTGACAATTTGATCTCTGGTTCCCCTGCCTTTTCTAAAACCAGCTTGAACATCTTGAAGTTCACATTCATGTACTGTTGAAATCTGGCTTGGAGAATTTTGAGCATTACTTTACTAGTGTGTGAGATGAGTGCAATTGTGTGATAGTTTGAACATTCTTTGGCTTTACCTTTCTTTGAGACTGAAATTAAAACTGACCTTTTCCAGTCCTGGGCCACTGACGAGTTTTCCAAATTTGCTGGCATATTGAGTGAAGCACTTTCACAGCATCATCTTTTAAGATTTGAAATAGCTCAACTGGAATTCCATCACATCTACTAGCTGTGCTCATAGTGATGCTTCTTAATGCCCACTTGACTTCACATTCCATGGTGTCTGGCTCTAGGTGAGTGATCATACCATCATGATTATTGGGGGTCATGAAGATTTGTTTTTGTATAATTCTTCTGTGTATTCTTACCACCACTTCTTAGTATCTTCTGCTTCTCTTAGGTCCTTACCATTTTTGTCCTTTATTGAGCCCATCTTTGCCTGAAATATTCCATTTGTATCTCTAATTTTCTTGAAGAGATCTCTAGTCTTTCCTATCCCCTTGTTTTCCTAGATTTCTTTGCACTGTTCACTGAGGAATGCTTTCTTATCTCTCTTTGATATTCTTTGGAAACCTGCTTTCAAATGGGTATATCTTTCCTTTTCTCCTTTGCCTTTTGCTTCTCTTCTATTCACGGCTATTTGTAAGGCCTCCTCAGATAGCCATTTTGCTCTTGTATTTCTTTTTCTTGCCATTAGTCTTGATCCCTGTCTCCTGTACAATGTCAAGAACCTCTGTCCATAGTTCATGAGGCACTCTATCAGATCTAACCCCTTGAATCTATTTCTCACTTCCACTATATAATAGTAAGGGATTTGATTTAGGTCATACCTGAATGGTCTGTTGGTTTTTCCCTACTTTCAAGAAACTGACCCAGATTTGCCCGGGAGTGTCCAGGAGTCTCCAGCGAGGCATGGGTTAGTGGTGGGCTGCTGCTGGGTTGGAAGCAGTGAGTGTAGCAGTACATACCTTGGATCTTTTGAAAGAAGTCACCATTATCTTCATTACCTCCATCATAGTTTGGCCCCAGGTAAACAGCAGGGAGGGAACACAGCTCGCGTGGACAAAAAATTGGATTAAAGATTTACTGAGCGTGGCTCTGCCCATAAGAACAAGACCCAATTTTCCCCCCAGTCAGTCTCTCCTATCAGGAAGCTTCCATAAGCCTCATATCCTTCTCCATCAGAGGGCAGAGAGACTGAAAACCACAATCACAGAAAACTAACCAATCTAATCACATGGACCACAGCCTTGCCTAACTCAATGAAACTATGAGCCATGCCTTGTAGGGCCACCCAAATCGGACAGGTCATGGTGGAGAGTTCTGACAAAATGTGGTCCACTGGCGAAGGAAATGGCAAACCACGTCAGTGTTCTTGCCTTGAGAACCCCATGAACAGTATGAAAAGGCAAAAAGATAGGACACTGAAAGATGAACTACCCATGTTGGTAGGTGCCCAATATTCTCGTAGAGATCAGTGGAGAAATAACTCAGAAAGAATGAAAAGATGGAGCCAAAGAAAAAACAACACCCAGTTGTGGATGGGACTGGTGATCAAATCAAGGTCTGATGCTATGAAGAGCAATATTGCATAGGAACCTGGAATGTTAGGTCCATGAATCAAGGCAAATTGGAAATGGTCAAACAGGAGTTGTTAAGAGTAAATGTTGACATTTTAGGAATGAGTGAACTAAAATGGACTGGAATGGATGAATTTAACTCAGATGAGCATTATATCAAATAATGTGGGCAAGAATCCCTTGGAAGAAATGGAGTAGCCATCATAGTCAACAGGAATCCAAAATGCAGTCTTGGGTGCAGTCTTAAAAATGACAGAATTATCTCTGTCCCTTTCCAAGGCAAACCATTCAATATCATGGTAATCCAAGTCAATGCCCCAACCCATAATGCTGAAGAAGCTAAAGCTGAATGGTTCTATGAAGACCTACAAGACCTTCTAGAACTAACACCCAAAAAAGATGTCCTTTTTGTTATATGGGACTGGAATGCAAAAGTAGGAAGTCAAGAAACACCTGGAGTAACAAGAAAATTTGGCCTTGGAGTACAGAATGAAGCAGGGCAAAGGCTAATCGAGTTTTGCCAAGAGACCACACCTTTCATAGTGAACACCCTTTTCCAACAACATAGGAGAAGATTCTACACAAGGACATCACCAGATGGTCAATACCAAAATCAGATTGATTATATTCTTTGCAGCCAAAGATGAAGCTCTATACAGTCAGCAAAAACAAGACCAGGAGCTGACTGTGACTCAGATCATGAACTCCTTATTGCCAAATTCAGACTTAAATTGAAAAAAGTAAGGAAAGCCATTAGACCATCTTTCATAATATTGATCCTTAAAAAAAGAGAAGACTCTAATACCTTACACAAAGACTGGAAATCTCATGCAGTATTAAATACAGATAACTTGTGTGATTGGGAACAGAAGATAAAAATATGGACTGATTACTTGCTTAATACAGAATTGAAAGCAGAATTGGACAAAGTTTTTAAATAATAGTTATACTCCTCAAATCTAACAAGATACAGTTGGCCTTCCATTTCTGAGGATATGGAACCTGAGGAAATGGACAGAAGGTGGGAATGTACTGCTCCACTTTGTATAAGATACTTCATCTTCCGTAGATTTATGTATCCACGGGGATTTTGTTGTTGTCGGTCAGTTGCCAAGTCATGACTGTCTCTCTGTGACCCAGTGGACTGTAGTACTCCAGGTTCCTCTGTCCTGAACAATCTCCCGGAGTTTGCTTAAATTTATGTCCACTGAGTTGGTGAAGTTACCAAACCGTCTCACCCTCTGCTGTCTCCTCCTCCTTTGGCCTTCAGTCTTTCCCTGCATCAGGGTCTTTTCCAGTGAGTTGGCTCTTTGCATCAGCTGTATTGAAGCTTCAGCTTCAGCAAAATTGTCCTTCCAATGAATATTTAGGATGGATTTCCTTTAGGTTTGACTGATTTGATCTCCTTGCCAGTCCAAGGGACTCTCAAGAGTCTACTCTAGCACCATAATTTGAAAGTATCAATTCTTCAGCACTCAGCCTTCTTTATGGGCCAACTCTCACATCCATACATGACCACTGGAAAAAACATAGATTTGACTAGATGGATGTTTGTCAACAAAGTGGTTGCTTTTTAATACACTGTCTAGGTTTGTTACAGATTTTCTTCCAAGGAGCAAGTGTCTTTTAATTTCATATATGCAGTCACCATCTGAGGTGATTTTGGAACCCAAGAAAGTAAAATTGGTCACTATTTCCTCTTTTTTGCCTTCTATTGGCCATGAAGTGATGGGGCCAGATGCCATGATCTTAGTTTTTTGAATATGAAGTTTTAAGCCAGATTTTTCACTCTCCTCTTTCACCCTCATCAAGAGGCTCTTTAATTTCTCTTCAGTTTCTGCCACTAGAGTGGTATCATATCCATATTGATGGTTGATATTTCTCCAAAAAATCTTGATTCCAGCTTGTAATTCACCCAGCCTGGCATTTTGCATGATGTACTCTGCATATAAGTTAAATAAACAGGGTGACAGTATACAATGTTGTCATATTCCTTTCCCAATTTTGAACAATTCCATTGTTCCATGTGGAGTTCTAACTGTTACTTTTTGACCTGCATACAGGTTTTTCAGGAGACAGATAAGGTGATTTGGTACTCTCATCTCTTTAAGAACTTTTAACAGTTTGTTTTGATCCACACAGTCAAAGGCTTTAACGTAGTCAATGAAGCAGATGTTCTTCTGGAATTACCTTGCTTGCTATAAGATCCAGTGGATATTGGCAGTTTGATCTCTGGTTCCTCTGCCTTTTGTAAACCCAGCTTGTACATCTGGAAGTTCTCTATTCATATACTGCTGAAGCCTAGATTGAAGGATTTTAAGTATAACACTATTAGTATGTAAAATGAGCACAACTGTATGCTAGTTTGAGCATTCTTTGGCATTCCCCTTCTTTGGGATTGGAGTGGAAACTGTCTTTTTCCAATTGTAGTGAAAACTGTCTTTTCCCAGTCCTGTGGCCACTGCTGAGTTTTCCAAATTTGCTAACATACTGAGTACAGCACTTTAACAGCATCATCATTCAGAATTTGAAACAGCTCCACTGGAATTCCATCACCTCCACTAGTTTTGCTCATAATAATGCTTCCAAAGTCCCACTTGACACTCCAGGATGTCCAGCTCTAGATGAATGACTATACCATCATGGTTATCTAGATCATCGAGACCTTTCTTGTATAGTTCTTCTGTGTATTCTTGCCACCTCTTAATGTCTTCTGCTTCTGTTAGGTCCTGAATGTTTCTGTCTTTTATCATGCCCATCTTTGCATGAAATGTTGCCTTGATAACTCCAATTTTCTTGAAGAAATCTCTAGTCTTTCCCATTCTGTTGTTTTCCTCTGTTTCTTTGCATTGTTCATTGAAGAAGGCCTTCTTGTGTCTCTTTGCTATTGTCTGGAACTCTGCATTCAGTTGGGTATATTTCCTTTCCTCCCATGCTTTTTGATTTTCTTTCTTCAGCTATTTTGAAGCCTCCTCAGACAACCATTTTGCCTTCTTGCATTTCTTTTTTGGGGGTGTGGTTTTGATCACTGCCTCCTGTACATGTTATGAAACTCTGTCCATAGTTCTTCAGGCATGCTACCAGATCTAATCCCTTGAATCTGTTTATCACCTCTACTATGTAATCATAATGAATGTGATTTAGGTCATGCCTGAATTGCCTAGTGGTTTTCCCCACCATCCTCAATTTAAACCTGAATTTTGCAATAAGAAGCTAATGATCTGAGCCATAGTCAGCTCTGGGTCTTATTTTTTTCTCACTGTGTGGAGCCTCTCCTTCTTCAGCTGCAAAGGATATAATCAATCTGATTTTGGTATGGACCATTTGGTGATGTCCATGTGTAGAGTTGTCTCTTGTGTTGTTGGAAAATGGTGTTTGCTATGACCAGTGTGTAATAATTAATGTAATAATTAAACAAGATCAAGCACATGAAAGCTTTTAACCAAGCACATGGCAGACAGAAGTTGTGAGCAGGAGGAGTAATAAATGGTGATTTTCTTACTGACTTATAGCAATATTCTATTAGTGTTAACACAATTTTGCATTTTCCAAAGAAAATATATACCCTATGGAAAAAATATGTGTCTATCTGGGAGATTAGGGAATGGAATAGGATTTCATGTTCAGGTCAAATACCTTTTTAAGAAATCCCCTACATAGTGTTTCTAAGGCAGTTATTAGAATGATTGATTGGGACCTAAGTCAGCAATATCAATGGAGAATGATACTTTTCATCCCTAAGTCACTTAAGTCAGATAACATTTTTGCCCTAATAATTCACATGTGAAAACAGAAAGACATTGACTATTTTCTTTTTTTCTATTTTCTTTGTCTTTCATGCCTAACCTTGCATAAAAATTATTATTATTATTATCAAATTTAAAATTCTTCTAGCTTTTTTTTTAATGGAAAGATTAAAACTTATAACTATGGTTTCATATGGTCAGAACTGTGGGGAGAATTTAGTTCATCATTCCTGAATAATGGTAGAGAAAGTATACGGTCAGTAAAATCACAAAAAGCATATCTCTCTTGAAAAACACAGGGGAGAAGAGGTGAAGGACCCTAAAGCTGAAGACACAGCAAAAAGAATGAGAGAAGCGGTATGGGTAAGGGGCAAGTAAGGACAATAAGCGAGAGAGGAACCCAGGAAAACAAAGGTCTGTCTGACGTGGCCACATGCAGCCTGATCATTGTACAAGGAGGGGTAAGGTCAGCAAGGAGCAGAAGGCATAGAAGGGAGCATCGGGTAACTCAGGGTGACCCGGCTCCAGGGAAACCTGAACTCCAGTAGGAGAGAAGGTATATTTAAGGTAGACCAGGGAGCATTCAAAATAAAAGGAATTGGATATCAGAAAACATTTTGTGATGCTGTAATGAGATCTCTGTTGGATTCATGCCCTAAGCAGTACAATGCAAGTCCTGTTATTTGAAACATATTGAGTTAGAGAAATCTACTGAAATACGCTCTGTAAGGGATTAGTCTTATATCATCACAACACTTATTTCACGGCTACATTCTTTTAGTGCAAATTCTGTGTTCCTTTTGTAACTCAGTAGTCTACTAAAACAGAAGAAACTGAAGTTAGTCAGTGAGAAATATTGTTTGTGTTTGTATAGAACTGTTTTTTGTTTGAGTTTTGTTTCAATATCTTGATGACACCACATTTCCTTTCTTTATCTAAACCTATCCAACTGTGAAGTTAGAATCCTTGAGATAACTGGACCATCCAATTAGGGCATTTATGTAGCCTGCATAAAGCACTTGGGTAATTGGCCCTTTACATGGGACCATGTAAGGGAATGGAATAAAAACAGGAAATAGACACCCTCAACTGCTTCTCATAGTTGACTTGTCATTTTCACAGCTCTCTGTGTGGCAGACTTACTCTGTTTAGCTGTCAAACTAAATCAGAAAATGTTTGTCATTCACTGTAGTGAAACATTTCATCTTGCTATGCATGTAGATTTCTGCAACTTTGCATTAAGAAAAAGAAGCCTTGTTTTCAAATAGCATATTTTTTTTTCCTGTGGGAGGAAGAAACAGAAAAAAGCACCTAAGCAGTACTCAATTTTTCTTAGCAAACTGAAGCTGCACTGTTTTATTCTGATAAATGATGCTAATGAAGCTTGGGGACTTTTACAGGTGTATAATTCTTCATTTCACTACATTATTGTTTTCCATTATTTTTTGGTAAAGAACATACATGCTTTAAACAGTTTGTTAGGCAGCCGACAGCATTGTTTTTAGCACAATATATTGAGAAAATGTGTAATCAAAGATGAATCTACCACAAATCCTCTTTTTTCTCATAGTGCCTCTCATCCCCAATTTTATTGTTGCAGACAATTCAGTGAATCGGGGGCTTTGTCTGGTCCTGTCCTAGTCTACACTTGACAAAACTAACAAATGTGAACTAGTTCATTTTAATACTAGAGTCCATGTTTTGGGGTCAGATCACCTCTTGGGCTTACTTGGGGAAAAAAGGGAGGATATGAAAAAGTATCATAGATTAACTTAATCTACCAATGCAGTTTTGTCATGGGGAATGTTAATACTTCTTGAAACTGAACAGGCTACCACTTTATGGCAGAAACATTTTGCAAGGTCCTATTAGTAAGTCAGTCTGTAAAGGCCAAATGAGGTCAAATACATAACATCTGGGAGTAGAATTGATACAGTCTTGACCTTGAAAGTTAGTTGCCTTGTGGTCACTCATAGCTTTCCCAGATATTTTTCTCTTCATCTTGAAGAGGTGAGGACCACAGTAGAAACAGTCAGCTTAAACTAGCACTGTATGGTTAGGGATTGTTCTAAAAAGTAACCAAAAACACTGTCTAGGGTTGAGATAGGGGTCCCATTTCTTTCCTTATCGCTTGTGTTTCTCAGTCAGATAGAGGATATTCACCACAAGTAATGACAAGTTGTAGCCACACACATAGACTACAACTGTAATGGCTTAAATACATTTCTGTATGTTGTTTGTGGGACTAAAAAAATACTACCTACTAATTAAAAAAAAATCACATAGTTACATGTGAAAAGAATGAAAATCACCTGTAATTTCTTTCCTGCCCTCTATCTCCAAAGTAAACCGTTTGGAATATATCCTTTCAGAAATGTTTTAGGTCATAAACATTCTATTAGAAAAGGAACCATTGAGGCCATATTTTAAGCCATATTTAGAGTAATAACATAATCGTTCCCTGACCTTCTAATAGACTTATTTTATGAATGTATCAAATTTTCTGATTCAAAATAGGAATTAGATGACTCTGTCAACCAGTATATAGCCCATGCTGGCAGGTGAACACAGAATAGACCCTGTCACTTTTAAATTACCTTCTAGCTTCAATTATATGCAGTCTCAGCAATGAGGCAGAAAAAGTATGCTGATAGAGTGTTGTCTCTATTATATTACTCTTATCTAAACCATGGCTTATTTTGTTCATATGTACAAAGTTAAGAGGAAGATCTAAATATAAATGTCTTATTAGATCCTTTAGGATTTAATTGAATCACAACACAAGGAGGAACTGTAGCAAGCATATAATGCAGTGTCTTCTTTTTACAAAAGTGAATGCTGAGATATTGAACAGTCAAGAGACTTGTCCAAAGTTAGATAGCTCATTAGTAGCAGGTCTGAGATCAGAACATTTAGTTCAGGTTATGCCCAAATATATGCTATTGTCTGAGATGAATTTATATCTTTCAAATTGGTAGTTTCTGGGTATTAGTAGGCCTGTATTGCTCTTAAAACCCACTTTTTATTTTTATTCTTCTTAAAGGAAAATTCTATAAATTTACTCTGCTTCTATGACAGCTATCATGGCTGTGTGAATTACCTTGTTCCTCTCGCAGTAGACCTTGGTTGCTGATGGTAAAGCTTTTCTACAGATCCTGTGAAATTGCATTTCTTGTGTGTTAATTCCCTTGTTGGCATATGGTATTGGTTCATTCTAATCCTACACTTGTCTTTTATTATTCCAACAGCTCCCCTTTGTCCCATTGTCAAAATGGTACATAAACATAGCCCACAGATTATATGAAATTCATTTCTTCACATATTCAGAGGATTTAACTCACTTCAAAAACCTTTATTGTCTAATATTTGCCAAGCCCCAAAACTATGTTTTTATAGGAAATGTAATTTTACTTGATATCACTTTTCTTAAGGTCTCCATGTGTTTCTGGCTCCAGATACCAGGTGAGATGGCTTTCCTTATATAAACAGTATTCAGTGCTTGTGTTGCAATGATTAGAGGTGATATATGCAGAGGGCACAAGAAAGGAAATTTCCCAAGACCTCATACAATGTTCCTCATAAAAATATCCTGAGATAACTCATTTATCAAAACTTTCCTCTCCAACTATGGGACCTGATCTGGGTGACCTTATCAGTCTGGGGTCATTTTGAAATAGTGACTATAAGAATGATCTTGGTAAACTATTGTTCTATCAGGTAAGATCTTGGCATTTTTACTTGAAAAAGCCTAGGAAGTAAGGCATCTATATTTTATTATTGTCAATCACAGACTTTTCCTTTTAGGCCTGGATATGGTTTCATATTATTTGTTAAAAAAATACCCAGGCCTGAGGAGTAAGGAGAATGAGGGAATGCAAACTCCTGTTTTATCTCATCTCTTGCCTTTAAACATGAATGCTTTATCCATGTAAAATAGTACAACTGACATCCTCAAGGCAATTGTTGACACCAAACTGTTTATAGACAATTATCCTAGATTGAGACTAAATTGACACCAGTAGTTCTTGTCCCTCTTGATATTAATTTCTCACTTTGTATCCCAATTCTCTATAACTGCTTTTGAAACTTCAAATTTTGGAAGTAAGTTTGAATTCATTTTTTAATTAATAAAAAATACTTACTCAACTCTCCTCTGCATATGCTTCTGGTTTTGAATCTCCACAACTCATATGAGAAATTCCCCTTCCCAGCTATAATTCCAGATAACAAAACTGGTTGGTTATTGTCTTCCATGGGAAGGGATTTGATTCGTCTGAGCTTTCCTTAGAAGCTACTATCTATGCCCACTTTGCCTCAGAACCAGTCATCCAAAATAAATTCAAGAGGCTCATAGTCATACCTAGAACATCTGGATATCTATAAACCACAGTATTTACTAATACCTTTCAGTTCAGTCGCTCATTGGTGTCTGACTCTTTGTGACCCCATGGACTGCAGCACGCTAGGCTTCCCTGTCTATCAACTCCCTGAGCTTGCTCACACTCATGTCCATTGAGTCAGTGATGCCATCCAAGCATCTCATCCTCTGTCATCCCCTTCTCCTGCCTTCAATCTTTCCCAGCATTAGGGTCTTCTCCAATGAGTCAGTTCTTTGTATCAGGTGGCCAGAGTATTGGAGTTTCAGCTTCAGGATCAGTCCTTCCAATGAATATTCAGGACTTTTTCTTTAGGATGGACTGGTTGGATCTCTTTGCAGTTCAAGGGACTCTCAAGAGTCTTCCCCAACACCACAGTTCAAAAGTGTCAATTCTTCAGTGCTCAGTGCTCAGCTTTCCATACATAGCCACTGGAAAAACCACAGCTTTGACTAAATGGACCTTTGTTGACAAAGTAATGTCTCTGCTTTTTAATATGCTGTCTAGGTTGGTCATAGCTTTTCTTCCCAGGAACAAGTATCTTTTTAATTTTTTCTTCCAAAAAACAAAATATAATTTATGAGCAAATGCTATTGATTGAGCACTGTGTACTTTCTGAAGGATGGCTCCAGTGTTTTGTTTTGTTTTTTAATTTTAATTGGAGGCTAATTATTTTACAATATTGTGGTGTTTTTTTTGCCACACATTCACATGAATCAGCCATGGGTGTACATGTGTTCCCCATCCTGACCCTCCTTCCCACCTCCCTCCCCATCATATCCCTCAGGGTCATCCCGATGCATCAGCCCTGAGCACCCTGCCTCATGCATCAAACCTGGACTGATGATCTATTTCACATACGATAATATACATGTTTCAATGCTATTCTCTCACATCATCCCACCCTCACCTTCTCCAACAGAGTCAAACGGTCTATTCTTTACATCTGTGTCTCTTTTGCTGTCTCGCATATAGGGTCATCGTTACCATCTTTCTAAATTCCATATATCTGTGTTAATATACTATATTGATGTTTTTCTTTCTGATTTACTTTGCTCTGTATAATAGGCTCATTTCATCCACCTCATTAGAACTGATTCAAATGCATTCTTTTTAATAGCTGAGTAATATTCCATTGTGTATATGTACCACAGCTTTTTTTATCCATTCATTTGCCGATAGACATCTAGGTTGCTTCCATGTCCTGGCTATTGTAAACAGTGCTGCAATGAACATTGGGGTACGTGTCTCTTTCCATTCAGGTTTCCTCAGTATGTAAGCCTAGCAGTGGGATTGCTGGATCATATGGCAGTTCTAGTCCCAGATTTTTTAAGGCATCTCCACACTAAGGAACAAGTATCTTTTAATTTCATGGCTGCAGTCACCATCTGCAGTGATTTTGGAGCCCAGAAGAATAAAGTCTGTCACTGTTTCCATTGTTTCCCCAACTATTTTCCACGAACTGATGGGACTGGATACCATAATCTTAGTTTTTTGAATGTTGAGTTTTAAACCAACTTTTTCACTCTCCTCTTTCACTTTCATCAAGAGGCTCTTTAGTTCCTCTTCACTTTTTGCCATAAGGGTGGTGTCATCTGTGTATCTGAAATTATTGATATTTCTCCTGGCAGTCTTGATTCCAGCTTATGCTTCATCCTGCCTGGCATTTCACATGATGTACTCTGCAGATAAGTTAAATAAGCAGGGTGACAGTATAAAGCCTTGACATACTCCTTTCCCCATTTGGAACCAGTCTGTTCCATGTACAATTCTAAATGTTTCTTCTTGACCTGCATACTGATTTCTCAGGAGGCAGGTCAGGTGGTCTGGTATTCCCACCTCTTGAAGAATTTCCTACAGTTTGTCATGATCTACACAGTCAAAGGCTTTGGGGTAATCGATAAAGTAGAAGTAGATGTTTTTCGGGTATTCTCTTGCTTTTTCAATGATCCAGTGGATGTTGGCAATTTAATCTCTTGTTCCTCTGCCTTTTCTAAATCCAGCTTCAACATCTGGAAGTTCACAGTTCACATATTGTTGAAGCCTGGCTTGGAGAATTTTGAGCATTACTTCACTAGCATGTGAGATGAGTGCCAATTGTGTGGTAGTTTGAACGTTCATTGGCATTGGAATGAAAACTCAACTTTTCCAGTCCTGTGGCCACTGCTAAGTTTTCCAAATTTGCTGGCATGTTGAGTACAGCACTTTCAGAGCATCATCTTTTAGAATTTGAAATAGCTCAATTGGAATTCCATCATCTCTACTAGTTTGTTCATAGTGATGCTTCCTAAGGCCCACTTGACTTCACATTCCAGGATGTCTGGCTCTAGGTGAATGACCACGCCATCATGGTTATTGGGGTCATAAAGATCTCTTTTTGTATAATTCTTCTGTGTATTCTTGCCACCCCTTCTTAATATCTTATGCTACTGTTAGGTCCATACCATATCTGTCCTTTATTTTGCCCATCTTTGTATAAAATGTTCCCTTGGTATGTCTAATTTTCTTGAAGAAAACTTAATACCTTTGGAGCTTCTTTTTTTTACAGTTTAATATACACTCAAGTAATACATACAATGCATGGATTTAACATATCTACTGGTGTCATTTCCACAACGAATATAATAATTTTGGAATCAAGTTTACAAACCAAAATTTATACCTTAAAAGGTGTGTCTATTTTAACATAAAGCACTATCAGCAAAAACTGCAGCTTCAGAAAAATGTCAGCCTCCATATATAGGGATTTTTGAAAGTATGAAAGTTTAGAGACAGTGGTAAAGTGCTCAGAAAAGTGAAGCGAGGTGAAAGGAGAATCTCAAGAGGCCATATATACATGAAGTGGATATGATTCTAGAAGAAGAGACACAAAGCAGGACAGTGAATCTGGGAAGAGAAAGCATTGTGTCAGCGCCCTCTCATGAGCTCATTCCTCCATAGTCATGTAAACAGCAAGATATGAGAGGGCCAGGGAAATTTTCCTTTCTTCTTTTTTCTTTTCCTCTTTTACTCCTATCCTTCATTTCATCTTTAAATAGAGTACATATTTGTTTTCATGGTAAATTTCCTCAAAATCTGTTTGGAATAAGCGTGAAAACCTGAGCATATAAAACTGAGAAGGGATCGAAACTTATCCTTGATGACCTGGGAAGAAACCAGGAAATAAATGGTAGATAGGAAAAGTTACAATCCATAGTTATCCGTCCACTCAATAAATATTTTATTGACATCCTACTTGTATTTGATCTTGTACATTTAGTTCCTTGAGCATGTCAAGGTAAACAATACATAGTCCCTTGTTCTTAAGAATATGTAGTCTAAGAGGAAGGAAGACTCAGATAACCAAAGTCTATCATCAAGAGATGTGCTGATTACAGTAATGGCAATGAGGAGAGATAAAGTTTTCTTAAGTGAATCAGAAAATCTCATTAAGTTCTCTTGGTAGAACAGAGAGGTAGAGAGAGAAAAAAAAAAAGGAATTTATAGAATTGCTTTTTGTAGGAATACCTGCAACAGGAACAAAGTCATGGGCAAATCACAAAAATCTTGAGCATTTTGGTATTTCTGGAAAATGGAACCAGAATGGAGTATGAAGAGAGTTAAGACTGAAATATTGTCAAAGATAAGAAATAAAGAACCTTGTTAGTATATCAAATTTAGGGATTTATCTTGTGATCAATGGCAATAATTTCACAATTTTAAACAAGCAGGATAGAATTATGTCCTAGAAAAATCTCTGGTTGCATTATGGAGCATAGGTTGCAGATGAGAGTGGGTATTATTGGTAGATAAACTATCATTCAGGTCAGTTCAGAAGCTCAGTTGTGTCCCACTCTTTGTGACCCCATGGACTGCAGCACGCCAAGCCTCCCTGTCCATCACCAACTCCCGGAGTTTACTCAAACTCATGTCCATTGAGTTGGTGATGCCATCCAACCATCTTATCTTCTGTCGTCCCCTTCTCCTCCCACCTTCAATCTTTCCCAGCATCAAGGTCCTTTCAAATGAGTCAGTTCTTAGCATCAGGTGGCCAAAGTACTGGAGTTTCAGTTTCAGCATCAATCCTTCCAATGAATATCTCAGACTGATTTCCTTTAGGATGGACTGGTTAGATCTCCTTGCAGTCCAAGGGACTCTCAAGAACCTTCTCCAACACCACAGTTCAAAAGCATCAATTATTTGGCACTCAGCTTTGTTTATAATCCAACTCTCACATCCATACATGACTACTGGAAAAACCATAGCTATCATTCAAGACAATATAAAATTTCAGAATGAAAGGAAATGGTGATGTTAACTAGGGTAAAAGTTTGGAGGTAGGTGGCCAGAACCAACACATAATTAGGAGTTAAAATTGATAGGCCTGATATTGTTTGGTCAAAAGTGGGCAGTTAGATAAAGGGAATCAAATATGATTTGTAAGATTCTTTTTTTTTAATTTGTACATTTTAATTGAAGGATAATTGCTGTGCAGTATTGCTCCTCCATACATCAACATGAATTGGCTGTAGGTTTACATATATCCCCTCCGTCTTGAACCTCCCTCCACCTCCTTCCCTTCCCCACCCCTCTAAGTTGTTACAGAGCTTCGAGTCCCTGGAGTCATACAGCAAATTTCCATTGACTATGTATTTTACATAGTAGTATATCTGTATAATATACATGTTTCCATGCTGCTCTCTTCATTCACCCCTCCCTCTCATTCCTCCCCACTGCCTGCGTCCAGAAGTTAGTCCTCTATGTCTGTGTCTCCACTGCTGTCCTGCAAATAGGTTCACTGGCACCATCTTTCTAGATTCCATATATTTGTGTTAATATATGATATTTATTTTTCTCTTTCTGACTTACTTCACTCTGTATAATAGGCTCTGCATTCAGAAGTATTTACACGATCTGCAAAAAAACCAGAGTATTGTAAGATTCTTGATTTAGCTTGGGTGACGTGGTTCAATACCATAAAATAGAGGTAAAAATGAGAGTAGGTTTAGTGAAGGATAATATGGGTTAAATCTTGGATCTGTTGTTAAGGTATTTATAGGATAAGTAAAGGTCAGTAAAGATGTCTTGTAGGCAGTTAATACTCAAAAGAGATATCTGGAATGGAGATTAAGTTTTGGTAGTCAGCATATATATGATTCAGAAGTTCTAAGTGTAAATATGACTGTCAAGATAGTGTGTAATAAGAAAAGAATTCTGCAAACCAGATCAACTGTTGAGAGTCACAAGATAGGCCCTGGGAAAAGACTTCTAGAATGATTAATCATGTCAGTCTGGAAGATGTCATTGTACGTTATTTTATAGACCTTAAAAACCATGCAAATAATTTTTAAAGGGTCATGCAATTTTCATTCTTATGTATTCAGTTGTAATGAATCTAGGACAGAAATTAAAAAAAAAAAAAAAACGGTAAGAAGACCTTGCACTTGAATATCATGTCATTGGTGTAGGTTAAGCTGTACCTCCCTGAGTTTAAAGGCTGAATTCGGTTATTCGGGAAACTTAGCCTCTAAGTTGTTTTTCATCTTATTTTGTTCTACCTTTCATTTAAAAAGTGAATGTGAGAGAGTTGGGGTGGGTAGGGAGGCTCAAGAGGGAAGGGATATATATTGAATAATGAAACCAACAACCAACACAGCATTGTAACACAATTACTTTCCAATTAGAAAATAAATTTTAAAAAGGTTAATGTGGATATTAAGAAAAATTGAAGATACCAGGAAAGCAGAGAGTAAAAAGAAAGGTACTTTTTCAGCTTGTTCTTATTTCCCAAACTCTGATAAGAAATAAAGTTATACAAGTAGATTCAAATCCTGAATGAGGAAAGATTCAAATCTATAAGAAGACTGAAGAGTAGATTCTAGGTAGGTATCTGTAATGAGAGTCTCATGTGAGGTGCATATTGAATTCACACTGGAGTTCAGATATTTTTCTTGAGACTATGGGGCCATCAGAGGACTATTTATTATAGGACTGAGGAGGGTGTGAGAAAGAAAGAAATCTCAAGTGTAGAAGGAATCAAATATACAGGCTTAGTGCAGCAACAGCATCTCAGTATTGATAACAGGGAGACTCGAAACCCAAAGCTTATCACTCTTGATCCTCCAGCTCATCACCAGGGATGATACATTTGTTTGTTTGTTTTTGAATAAAACAAGTTTTCAAAAGAAATCCATAAAACATTACAAATATGGGAAGCACAGCTTTAGAATGCATAAAAAGAGCAATCCAAAAGTAAATGATATATACTATATGATACCACTTACACGGAAAATCTAAAATCAGACTCAAGGAAGTAAAGAGTAGAATGGTGGTTGCCAGGGGCTAGGGGAGAATAAATTGAAAGATATTAACCAAAGGGGACAAAGTTTCAGTTATGCACAATGAATAAGTCCTAGAGATCCAACATCATAGATCCCATAGTCAATAATACTGTACTGTATAATTAGAAATTTGCTACAAGTGTAAATTGTATGCTGTATGTTCTTATCACAAAGTAATAACACTAAAACTAAGCTAATACTAATATTAAAGAGGGAAGAAGGAAACTTTGGAGATAATAGATAGATCTATGGCATAGATTGTGCTTATTGTTTCACAGATGTATACTTATCTCCCAACTCGTCAAGCTGGTTACAAAAGTATGTAGAACATTTTGTATATCAATCATAAAGGAAGAGAGATTCTCATCAACCAAGACCAGGGTGCAGGATTTCATCAGAAAATACTTTGGTGGATCTCAACAGGCACTGCAGCAAAGCAGACACTGTTCATTACACCTAGTAGCCACCCTTCCATTATTCTTGTCAGCAGAATATCTATATATTTTTTTATTGGAGCTAAGTGCAAGGTGGGAAGATAATTCATGATGGTCTAAGTCAATCCATATTCTTTGTTAGCACTTACTAGTCTAATGTGGCTACATGGTCCAAGTTCTAGTCCACGTAATGTAAAGAGAAATTGGCATGATTTATGTGAAAGATATTTCTAACAAAGCAAAAAGACCATTTTTTGTCTGAGTGCCTCCTTTCTTCTCTTACCACTTAGAAGGTTGTAATATGAAGTGCTCTAGCAGCCATTCTGTGACCATCAGTTCAGTTCAGTTCAGTCGCTCAGTCGTGTCCGACTCTCTGCAACCCCATGAATTGCAGCACACCAGGCCTCCCTGTCCATCACTAACTCCCGGAGTTCACTCAGACTCACGTCCATTGAGTCAGTGATGCCATCCAGCACCCTTCTCCTCCAAGGGACTCTCAAGAGTCTTCTCCAACACCACAGTTCAAAAGCATCAATTCTTCGGCTCTCAGCCTTCTTCACAGTCCAACTCTCACATCCGTACATGACCACAGGAAAAACCACAGCCTTGACTAGACGGACCTTAGTCGGGAAAGTAATGTCTCTGCTTTTGAATATGCTATCTAGGTTGGTCATAACTTTTCTTCCAAGGAGTAAGTGTCTTTTAATTTTATGGCTGCAATTACCATCTGCAGTGATTTTGGAGCCCCCAAAAATAAAGTCTGACACTGTTTCCACTGTTTCCCCATCTATTTCCCATGAAGTGATGGTACTAGATGCCATAAGGGGCAGTATTTGTAACACACTGACTTGGGCAGAGCAGAAATGAGGCAAACAAAAATGGGCCTTTAAAGACAGTACTGAGCTACTCCACGGACTTGAAATCATTGTCTCTGAAACTTTTTGTTATATTAGATAATCCAATGTCTTTATTGTTGCAGCCACTGTGAGCCAAGCAGGCTATTACTTTCAGTCAAAGCATTACTGACTTATACATGGTAGCAGAAATAAGGCACTTTCAATTGGCTTCACAGGGTCACTTGGATAACAGATGTTTCAAGCCAATGTTTCAGGAAGCAAAGCTAGAGTCGAGGGGGTTGTAAAGTGGCAGGTGCCACATGATAAAGGAGAGGAGTCTGTGAAAGTAACCAAGATAGCCCACCCCACCCTATTTTTGCTTTGGTGTAAGGATTTTCAAAAGTGAGATTTGGAAGTCTCCTGAGGGTTTCCCTAGGGGTACAGCGGTAAAGAATCCACTGCAGTGCAGGAGATGAAGGAGATGCAGGTTTTATTCCTGGATCAGGAAGATCCCCTGAAGAAGGGAATGGCAACCCACTCCAGTATTCTTGCCTGGAGAATCCCATGGACATAGGAGCCTGGTGGGCTACAGTCCATAGGGTGACAAAGAGTTGAACACGACTGAGCATCTAGCACTTTTTCTTTTCTTTTCAAGGATTTTCAAAAGTGAGATTTGGAAGTCTCCTCAATAATCTGGGCATAACTAAAAAATCTTTTCTCTTGGCTATTTTTGTGATGTGATTTATCTTATAACTGCTGAAACCTAGAGAAACAAGTTTATTAACCAAATGGATGAAAACCATAGTAAGTGTTAATGAAATTTGACACTGTAATTAGGCTATAAGAAGAAAACAACATGCTAACCAATCTAGTAAAACATCTGTCATAATAACTACTCCTTAAATGTCTGTTGAACACCACCAAAGCCTCAGATCCCATGTTTCTTGAAAAAGTTAATGCTAGTAAATGGATCTTACCACAAAATAAAAAGGATTACCCATAATTATCTCCCAGATCTTAGTAGTACAATAATTTCTTCTTTATTCACTGTCTGAATTCTGTGCCAGGCACAAGACTGGAGACATAAATTCCAGTGAACAATAACCTATTTGAGAAATATAGGTACCTGGTAGGGAAGTGTGGAAGTGTCTCTGGGAAGAGAATAAGTTGATAAAATGTGTTCAATCAAGCCACCTACCATAGTGGACTATTAGAGCTTAAATCATGACAGAATTCTGGGAAATGTACAGAACACTTCAAAATTTCCAAGAAGCCAGGAGTCATTGGTTGGGGAGCAGTAGGAAGGATGAAGAGGATTGGTAATTCCTTAATACTTGGAGTTTCAGAAAGAAAAAACCTTCAGGCACTAATGAAGTTACAAACATTTGTCAATCAGCGTCAAAGATCCTGAAGGGGTGTGGGCAAGGCATGATTATGTTTGCTACAAATACTTTTTAATTGTATCCTGTTCTGTCAGCTTTTTGTGCTTTCTCCCACTTGTCTGGAAATATGTGATGCATTTGGAAGGAGAAAGTTTTTAGGTGAAAGCAGAGATAATGAGCAGACGTATTGGAAGATTGTTGACAAGTGTACTCATCTTGCCTTCTATTGGCTTTCTTCTTAGAAGACTAAAATTGAACCTACTGTAAGTCATATACCTTGAACAAGACCTCTGCAGTCCCCTGATAGATGCAGCATGTAGCTTACTGCTTTCTCATTTCCCCTTTGGTTTCTTCTGTCTTCCACTGCTGGAGACACTATTTACCTGACTCCTAGATACCTAATGCCTTCATACTGCTCTCTGGTTGCTATAGTTTTTTTCCATCAACCTGATTGTTCTCAGTGTCCTAAAATTATGTTATTTCATGCCTTCTTCATTCCTCTGTAATCTACTATTCTATCATTGTCCTCAGCTAAGAAACAGAAAACCAAACTGAGTGATATTAAAGTTCAAAGAGGCACCTATGTAAACTAAATATTTGCAAATTAACTAAGCAGTTCTCCTCTGACACTGTATGAGAGCAGGGTGATAAACCAAGGGAGGAGATAGTTGGGGAACAGAAGTCTTCTCATAGCATCCCATGAGCCATAATTCATACACTCAAATCTGAGTCTATCTAATCTAATATGCTGATCTTTGAAAATATCCTAGGTTAGTTAGACTTTCAGGCAGTAGGACACAGGCTCTGGTGCTCCACGTTAAGTAATTTATTACTTTGTAAAATGTTATTATATTCCAGCAGGGCACCCTGGTGAAACTGGGCTTTTAAAATGTTAATTAGTCATTGAAAAATGATCCCTGTGACCCAGTTTGCCTGATAGTGTAGTTCCTATGAGAAGTAACAAATCCTATGTTTGAATCTTGCTTAGTCAGCATGCTGGAACATGATGCTCAGTAATTTAACCCTCAGTTTTCTATTCTTTTATGAAAAGGGTAAAGGGGACGTACTCATCTTGCACTTTGTAGTTCTCTCAGAGAGGGACGGCCACTAGCAGTGCTTTGGTTCCATCTCCCCCACCTCTGCCATCTTCCTGCTCACTTCTTATTCCTCTTCCAGAGGGGGAATGTCATATCTTTTTAATTTGGAATATTTCTCTATCTTTCAATTTTTCTCTTAAGAGTACATTCAAAATAGATGTATAGAGCACAGGAGAATTTTTAGGGCAGTGAAACTGTCATTATGTAATGGTGAGGACATGTTATCATACAATTGCCAAAACCCATATTATATATAGTTAAAGGAGTGAATGCTAAGTAACCATGGATTTTAATTAATTGTGATCATCAATATTGGTTTATCAGTTGTACAAATGTACTACACTAGAGCAAGATGTCGCGAAGAGTCGGACACGACTGAGTGACTTCACTTTCACTTTTCACTTTCATGCGCTGGAGAAGGAAATGGCAACCCACTCCAGTGTTCTTGCCTGGAGAATCCCAGGGACGGGGGAGCCTAGTGGGCTGCCATCTCTGGGGTCACGCAGAGTCGGACACGACTGAAGTGACTTAGCAGCAGCACCAGCAGAGCAAGATGTTAGAAAATAGGGGAAATCTGAGGGGCTAAGTGTATATATGGGAACTCTGTACATTTCACTCTTTTTGTGTATGTGTGTACTGCTTCTAAAAATCTATGAATTTTTTTAAAAAAGCTAAGTATACACCTCAATGACTCAGCCATACCACTTTCATCAATATTCACCCAGAATAAATGAAAGCAAATATCCATAGCAGTTTCATTTCTAATGGTTCACACTTGAAATAACCCAAATAGGCATCAACAGATGAATGGGTAAACTGAAAAATTCAATGAAATGCTACTCAGTAATAAAAAGAGATGAACTATCAGATGAATCACCAAATAACGATGTGGAGTAAAAGATACTAGAGAAAATAGGGAGGTGATGAAGGGAATGAGGAATCTTTTGGTGGTGAGATGGTTACTTTCACTTCCAGGTTGTTGTGATGGTTTTTTCAGCGTTTGAATGTGTCAGAATTTATCAGAGCATCCACTTTAAGTATGTGCAGCTCACTGTGTGTCAAATATGTATCAGCAATGATATTTAAAAATTCAAAAAACATTACATCTTCCTCCACCTTCCCTCCCTTCCTCTGTTCTTCCCTTTATTTCCTACCCTTCTCAGACTGCACGCCCTTGAATGAGATACTCATAGTCCCAAAATGCCTTTTACCGGTGTTCTGGCTTTACCAATTGCGGGTTGCAAAGCACAGAGAAAAAAAACCATCATTGTTTCTCAGCACTTGTGAGTTAGGTGAAGAGTTTTCTCTTCATACCTTTTGATTGTAATTGGTGTGCATCGTTTCACCCTGTGATTCCTCTATTAGGTTAGAGAAAGAGACACCTATAGTCTACAGACCTACTCACACCTTCAGCCCACCACACTGACACCAAGTTTTGAGTTTTATGGAGAAAGGGACTCAACCACTCAAGGGAAAGTTCAAGAGGAAGATAAATTGAATAATATAAGGGGTGTTTTTTTTTTTTTTCCCATAGCCCATTTCTCAGGGTGATTCCTTATTGTATATCACTAAGATGCCAATACTACTGTCTTATCCTTTAGAAGTCAATCAACAGAAAATGTCTAAGTTGTCCATTGCAAAAATTTGCATTACCCTTTTAGAAAGAGAGAGCTAGAATATGTAGCCCAGTCTCTTTCTACAAACTAAAGGAGGAATTTTAGTCTTCTTGTTTTACTTTTTAGTTAACTTTCTCCTTCTAAAGCAATCAATTTCTTTGGACATTACCAAAGAAATAATTTGTAGAATCTAACACACTATGGAATTTCATGCTAGTTAATAGTGATACAGTGTAGTATCTAGGAAGTCTCTCTTGAGGGTGTCTGCCTGGATTTAAAGAATATATGTCAGTTACCAAGTTAATAGCTTGTATAAACTTTAGCAGTTATCTGCAAAATGGAGGAATTAACAGAACATAGTACTGCATGTGTTATAAGGATTAAATGAGATACATTGAGTACTGTTTCATGTACACCATAGGCACAAACATAATCTTTAGCAAATATAATTATTATTTAATTACAGTGCCACAAAACATTTGGCTACTCATGTTTGAAAGACATAATGAAACTATTTTCTATGATAATGTGCTGATTTAAAGGAATTCATCTGTTATACCAGTGCTAAGCAGTAAATAACAACTGCCATCATTTCCCAAGAACTTAACATGAAATTATAGTGAAAACTAAACAGTGCAATCATAAACTGAGAATTTATTGTGATCACATATCTTCTCTTATGCAAGGTCCAATTTACACAGTTGTAAGCTAGCATTATCTGAACTGTGAAAATTGTGATACAGCATACGAAATCTGCCCATTTATTAGAGACTTGCCACATGATTATTCAGTTGTTTGTTTAACAGACAGATTGAGGTATGCCAAGCACTATCTTAAAAGCTAAAATTCAGCAGCAGCAGCATCAACAAGATATAAACAGTTTTTCTATCATGAAGTTTATAATCCAAGGGAGTGAGACAATAACAAGTAATCATTTAATTGCAATTGTGGTGAACCATTGAAGGAGAACAGAGTTATAAGTGGGTAAGTAATAAAGGATCCTCACCAGCTCATCTGCTCTGTGAGGGTAGTGCGGTTAGAAGAGCCTTTGCCCCACAAAATGTGCTCTCAAAACCATTTCCTCATTAAATTGTGTTTAAGATAATACTTCTTAGATTGTGATAATACTTACTAGCTTGTGATTTTGGCTAAGTTGCTTAAATTATCTGGGATTCAATTTCTTTGCTTATAAACTAAGGATAATATTTATTTTAAAACAATAATATGATTAGGAAAAATCTGTAAATTACTGGCCAACACTAATTACTGTGTCTACTTCCATGTCAAATATGTAACTTTGGTCTATTCTTGCAATCAGAAAGTGTTTAAAATTCAAGATATTGGATGTTATTGTAAAATTTATTTAAATTTTATAGAGATAGATTGTTGTAATATATACAAGTCAGGATGATGAGAATAGAAGTGAAACATTTATGTGTATGTGTGCACGCACATGTGGAAGTGGCTTCTGATTCCCTTAGTATAGAAAAGGACTCTAAAATGTAAATTTTTTTCAACTTTTGGCAGTAGTAAATGAATTATTAAATAACAATAAGGGAAAACTTTTATACTGTTGAACATGAAGGCCTGTTTACTCCTGCTGCTGCTGCTGCTGCTAAGTCGCTTCAGTTGTGTCCGACTCTGTGCGACCCCATAGATGGCAGCCCACCAGGCTCCCCTGACCTTGGGATTCTCTAGGCAAGAACACTGAAGTGGGTTGCCATTTCCTTCTCCAATGCATGAAAGTGAAAAGTGAAAGTGAAGTCGCTCAGTCGTGTCCAACTCTTAGAGACCCCATGGACTGCAGCCTACAAAGCTCCTCTGTCCATGGGATTTTCCAGGCAAGAGTACTGGAGTGGGGTGCCATTGCCTTCTTCAGTTTACTCCTGATGTATATATATTTTCCCTGAGGTATTAGTCACATGTCACCCCAGTATTAATATGAAACCAGTGGCATCTTAATCTGGCAAGTGATAAATGATTCCAAAGCACTTTTGAGTAAATCTGAGAGGAGCAATAAAATCCTTTCTTCACTTATGGAACACCATTACATTACAGGTGTATATTTATACCTTTTCCAACAATTCCCTGTCTGTGGATAAGAGAGAGCCTCGGGAGTTTTTTTGTTGTTGTTTTAATAACCGCACCCCTTTAAGATTCTCAATTTATAATGGAATGGGGAAAAGTATTTTTTGCCAGGATCAGCTTTTATATCTAAAATTACACCAAAGACCATCTCTTAGAAAGGCTTATTATAATTACTTTTAATAATAGATAAACTCTGGTTAGACCAGTCAACTAGAATAATATTTATGTAGAATAAAGTTGGTAATGTGGGGATTAGGAAAATATATTTCTCTCTGGGTACTTAGAATTATTATTCAGCTGTGTCTGACTCTTTGTGACCTAGGACTATAGCCTGCTAGGCTCTTCTGTCCATGGAATTCTCCAGGCAAGAATAATGGAGTGGTTTACCATGCCCTTCTCCAGGAGACCTCCCAACAAGGACTGAACCTGAGTCTCCTGCACTGCAGGCAGATTATTTACTGTCTGAGCCACCAGAGAAGTCCCAGGAATTGTTATTCACATTTTGAACATAATATATTATGAGGTTAGGTGAAGCTGTATATGAATTATAATAACTAACTAGAAAAGCATATAATACATTGTCTAGTTCCTTTGATTTTTAGAAGATATTAAATTATTAATTATGGCATTTTTTACATGGATTCCAAGATATGCCTACCCATTTTTTGGCGGGGGTGGGGGGAGGTCTTATTACATACTTTCCAGACATCCTGGAAGTTCAAGTGGGCCTTAGAAAACATCACTACAAACAAAGCTAGTGGAGGTGACAGAATTCCAGTTGAGCTATTTCAAATCCTGAAAGATGATGCTGTGAAAGTGCTGCACTCAGTATGCCAGCAAATTTGGAAAACTCAGCAGTGGCCACAGGACTGGAAAAGGTCAGTTTTCATTCCAATTCCAAAGAAAGGCAATGCCAAAGAATGCTCAAACTACCGCACAATTGCACTCATCTCACACGCTAGTAAAGTAATGCTCAAAATTCTCGAAGCCGGGCTTCAGCAGTACCGTGAACTTCCATATGTTCAAGCTGGATTTAGAAAAGGCAGAGAAACTAGAGATCAAATTGCCAACATCTGCTGGATCATGGGAAAAGCAAGAGAGTTCCAGAAAAAACATCTATTTCTGCTTTACTGACTATGCCAAAGCCTTTGACTGTGCAGATCACAATAAACTGTGGAAAATTCTGAAAGAGATGGGAATGGCAGACCAGCTGACCTGCCACTTGAGAAACCTATATGCAGGCCAGGAAGCAACAGTTAGAACTGGACATGGAACAACAGACTGGTTCCAAAAAGGAAAAGGAGTATGTCAAGGCTGTGTATTGTCACCCTGCTTATTTAACTTATATGCAGAGTACATCATGAGAAATGCTGGGCTGGAAGAAGCACAAGCTGGAATCAAGGTTGCCGGGAGAAATACCAATAACCTCAGATATGCAGATGACATCACTCTTATAGCAGAAAGTGGAAAGGAACTAAAAACCCTTTTGATGAAAGTGAAAGAGAGTGAAAAAGTTGGCTTAAAACTCAACATTCAGAAAACGAAGATCATGGCATCTGGTCCCATCACTTTGTGGGAAATAGATGGGGAAACAGTGGAAACAGTGTCAGACTTTATTTTGGGGGGCTCCAAAATCACTGCAGATGGTAATTGCAGCCATGAAATTAAAAGACACACTCTTTGGAAGGAAAATTATGACCAACCTAGATAGCATATTAAAAAGCAGAGACATTACTTTGCCAACAAAGGTCCGTCTAGTCAAGGCTATGGTTTTCCAGTGGTTATGTATGGATGTGAGAGTTGTACTGTGAAGAAAGCTGAATGCCGAAGAATTGATGCTTTTGAACTGTGGTGTTGGAGAAGACTCTTGAGAGTCTCTTGGACTGCATGGAGATCCAACCAGTCCCTCCTAAAGGAGAACAGTCCTGGGTGTTCATTGGAAGGACTGATGCTAAAGCTGAAACTCCAATACTTTGGCCACCTCATACAAAGAGTTGACTCACTGGAAAAGACCCTGATGCTGGGAGGGATTGGGGGCAAGAAGAGAAGGGGATGACGGAAGATGAGATAGCTGGATGGCATCACCGACTTGATGGACATGAGTCTGAGTGAACTCCAGGAATTGGTGATAGACAGGGAGGCCTGGCATGCTGTGATTCATGGGGTTGCAGAGAGTCAGACACAGCTGAGTGACTGTACAGAACTGAACTGAGCTGAACTGAAATATTTTCAGGCTTTCTTGAACTCTTTTGCCACACATATGGGTCTTCAGTTAATTATAATTTTTTAACTTTCCCTCAGCTTAAATATGGGCTTCCCAGTGATACTAATGATAAAGAATCCACCTGCCAACGCAAGAGACATAAGAGACACAATTTCAGTGCCTGGGTTGGGAAGATACCCTGGACGAGGGCATGGCAACTTACTCCAATAGTCTTGTCTGGAGAATTCCCATGGACAGAAGAGCCTGGTGGGCTACAATCCATAGTGCCACAAAGCCTACTGAAAAAACTTAGCTTGCACACATGCTGTTTAAATATAACCAGATATCTTTCCAGATTCTTTTAAAAAACCCATAAGTAAACAGCCACCAGAAGTTAGAATATCTTGGTGGCTAAAGGAAAAGGGAAACATTAAAGTCCATTCAGATTTTTTAAAAAGAAAAAGAGCAAATTTATTTATTAAGATTGTATCTAATGTCTAATATTTAATAAGCAGAACAAAAGCAGTAATTTTCACCAAAAGAAAATGTTAAAGTAGAAAGTTGTTGCTTAATATAAAATGAACAACATTGGACTGTATGGTTTGTAGAAGGTAGATATAAAATATGTAAAACTAATAGTACAAAAATGGGCAGGTGGAGGGGTTATGGAAATATGCAGAGGGAAATATATTAAGAACAAGACTGAATTAATGCCACATGCATGAAATGCACTTTAAAGAGTTAGAGAAAGTTGAAAAAAAAGTATGAAAAGATATAGACCATGAAAGCAGCATAAGAAAGAAAGTGTGGCTGTGGTATTATCAAATAAAGTATACTTCAAGACAAACTGTATTCCCAACAATAAAGAATGTTATTTGATGATGATAGAAGATTAATCAGAAAGACAATATAATCATACATGTTTATACACTTAAATAGAAAATATTCAAAATATATAAGGCAAGAAACTATCAGGATTGAAAGGCAGAAAAAGAAAAGTTACTTGTGATACCGGGAGATATTTATGCCTCTTTATCAAATAACTGAAAGAATGACTAAACACAGTATCAATAAGTGAATATAAGATTTAAATGACATTATCAAATATTTTGACCTATTTGACATTTATATGGTATAGTGATAAAGAACCCACCTCCCAGTGCAAGGGACGTAAGAGACATGGGTTCTATCCCTGGGTTGGGAAGATCCCCTGGAGGAGGAAATGGCAACCCACTCCAGTATTCTTGCCTGGAGAATTCCATGGCCAGAGGAACCTGGAGGGCAACTGTCCGTAGGATCACAAAGAGTCGGACACGATTGAAGCTGCTTAGCACGCACATGACCAACAATAGACATCCTGCAGAAAAGAATAGACATCATTTTAAAAGGCATATAGACTAGTCATCAAATATAGAACTTATAGTAGGCTGTAAAAAAGTCCTCACACATTTTTTATTAATAAAATACTGCAAAATTTTAGCCGATCACTGCCAGAATTAACAAGATAAGAGAAAGAAAATCTGACTACCCACTAACTGTTAAAGAAATGTAATATGTAATTATAAACTGGCATTTAAAAAGAATTTGACCATATGTTACATAGATTCATGATAAATACACTCAACAAAGTAGGAATAAAGGTGGATATATGTTTTCACCACCTTTATCAAAAATGAACTGAAGTCCTGACCAATTCAATAAAATAAGAGATAAATAAAGGATATACAGATTGGTAAGAAAGAAGTAAAATGATCAAAGTTTTATTATTTACATAAAGAATTCTACAAAGCAAATGTTAGAACCAATGAGTAGATACAGTGAAATTCTTGAATACAAGGTCAGTTCTACAGTAGGCCAAATTCTAAGATGATCCCAAGATTCCCACCCATTTGGTGTACCCATACTTTCTCCCAGTCATTAACTGAAACCCTAATCTCTTATGAAGAAGTTTTACAGATGTAATTGAGATCCCCAATTAGTTAGAGGTTATCCTTAGTGGATCTGGTGAACTCTTAAATGGAATAGAATTTTTGCTGATGAGAGAGATTCAAAGCAGAAGAGTGGTTTGACATGGAGATTCTTCATTTTGAAAATGGTTGGATCCACACAGCAAGGAATGTGGGTATCTCCTAAGAACATGGAGCCATGTCCAGCTGAGAGCCAGTAGGAAAACCAAGCCTCAGTCTTACAGAAATGCAAGAACTGAATTATGCCAGCAACCTGAATGATCTTGAAAGTGAATGCTTCCCTTGAGTCTCCAGATGAGAAATTGGTATTGTGGGCACCTTGATTTCAATCTTAGAAAGCCCCAATAAAAGGAATCAGGTTATGTGATGCCTGGTTACCTACAGAAATGAGAGTTTTAAATGGATGGTGTTTTAAACCACTAAGTTTGTGGTAGTTTCTAACACAGCAGTAGATAATTAATACAATGTGAAAGTATGCCATGATCCTATATATTAAAAGTAAATAATTAGAGAATGAGATTAAGGGAAAAAAACCACTCAATTTGGTAATAGCCTAAACAACTAGTTGAAAATATTGTTAACAGAAGAGATGCATGACCTCTAAACAAATAGCAACCAAGTATTGCTGAGAGAAACTAGAGTGAAAAAACCAGCGCTACCTACATAAATACTCTTGTCCTGAATTTGGGGAATTAAAATTAAAATGTTGATCCCCTCAAAATTAGTCTATTATTTCTGATTAAAATCTTAACAGAGTCATTTTTAGTTGAATTAAGCAAGTTTATTTTAAACTTATATTGATGAGCAAAGGACTGAGAATAGTAAAATAATCATGAAAAAAAAAGTTATTTGGAGGCTTCACACTACCTTATTTCAAATTTAATATAAAGCTACTATCTCAAATGCTGTGGCATAGGCATAGTGTAAACAAAAAGATCAGTGGAGGGAAAAGAGGATCTAGACCCAAAACCAGATATACATGACTTTAAACAAAGATGCCAAGACAATTCAAAGAACAGGATAGTCTTTTCAACAAATAATGGTGGATACGTTGGTTGAATAGGGGGAAAAAAGAATTTTCACTTCTATCTCAGTTTGAGATAGATCATAGATTTAAAAGTAAGCACTGAAACTGTGATGCTTATTAGAGAAATACGTCAGAGGATACCTTTAAGACCTGAGACAGGCAAAACTTTTTCAGAGGGGAGACTAAAAACACCAACTGTAAAATTAAATGCCATAAACAGGATTCCTTCAAAATTAAATATACAGCTTGTTAATATACATCAGTAAGAGAATGAAAAAGCAGTACAAATTGGGAGAAAGTGTTCTTGGTACATCTATTTGATAAAGGCCCTTTATTTAGAATAAAAAAAAGAATCTGTACAAATCAGTACTAAGAAAATAAGCAGATCAACTTTAAAAATGGACAAATGAAAAAGCTTCACAGAAGAAGATATATGAGTTATAATAAATTTATAAATTTATTTATAAATCATAAATTTATAATTATATTTTAAATTATAATAATTAATAAATAATAACTTTAAATTATAAATTTATAAATTAAATTATGAATTATGAATAAATTTATAAATTATAAATTTATAATTATAAATAATTCTATTAAAATGCATTCAAAATCTGTAGTCATCAGTAAATATCAGATTAAAACCAGTATGAGATACTATATCACATGCACTAAATAAAATGGCTAAGACTATATAGTATATAAAATTTTGATGAGGGTTCAGAGCCTCTGAAACATTCATTACAGGTGGAAGTGTAAAATACTGCTACTATTTTGAATAATATTTTGGAAGTTTCTTTTAAAATTAAATACACACTCCAGTATTCTTGGACTTCCCTCATGGCTCAGATGGTAAATAATCCACCTGCAATGTGGGAGACCTGGGTTCGATCCTTGGGTCAGGAAAATACCCTGGGGGAGGGCATAGCAACCCACTCCAGTATGCTTGCAAGGAGAATCCAATGGACAGAGGAGCCTGGTGGGTTATAGTTCATGCAGTCACAAACAGTCAGACATGACGGAGCAACTCAGCACAGCACAGCACAACACATGTTTATCCTATGACCCAGCGATACCACTTCTAGAAAGAAAGGAAATTTATGTCTATTAAAAAATAGTTTTATTTTTTACTGTCCAAAGACTAGACACAACACAGATATTCGATTAACATGAAAGTGAAATAACATTGTTATGTAGTCAATCAGTAGAATTCTGCTTAGCAATAAACAAAAATAAATAAGCAAGCCTATATTGACGAACAACTAAAACATTTTGAAGACAGACACAAAAAAAGTATATGTGGTATGATTCCATTTTTAAGAAGTTTAAATAAGTGAAATCATCTATTAAGGACAATTGCAGTGGTTACATATGGGGATATTAACTGGAATATGGCAAGGGGAACTTTCTGAAATAATATAAATATTCTATATTTTTCTAAGATGCAGGTTATATACTTTTACATATGTTAATCTCATCAAGTTTCACTGTTCATATCTGTGTAATTCATTGCATTGTGAATTATATTTCAATGAAAAACATGATGCTGTTAGGGTTTTCTGCTGCTGCTGCTGCTACTGCTAAGTCACCCTTCAGTCATGTACAACTCTGTGCAACCCCATAGGTGGCAGCCCACCAGGCTCCCCTTTCCCTGGGATTCTCCACAAGATTACTGGAGTGGGTTGCCATTGTCTTCTCCAATAAGGTTTTCTAGGAGGGCTGAATGAGTCACATCATTTCACTTTGTTGTCATGTTATTTATAAGCTTTTAAAAGAAGCTTACCTTAAAATTATATAGAGAAAATCTCTATCAGAATATTATTAACCTTCAATTTGTTTTAAAAGTTAATTTTAAGACCAGTAGCTGCCGGGGCCCAGCCCCGATGGATCCAGGGTAATTCGAAGGTGGGGACGGAGTCGGCGTCCTGGAAAAAACTTATTTAATAACAGATATAGAGGGAGATTAGAAACAGATAGTGTAGTAGAAGAATTAGTGGAGAAAAGAGGCTGAATAACTGGTTTACATGGAATACAATCACCACCTACGTAGGCCACAGGTGTCTTTCCATTCTCCCAAAGGAGAGGAGGCACTGAGGCCTCCCCGGTCTGATCTCAGAAGCCCAGGCAGAATTAGCAGGCTTGGTGAGTACCCACATTTCAGATGATAATTCAGCCAGGAAAGCAGGGAGCGAGAAAGAAACGACATGGGGGAATCAGTCTTTCCAGAAACTGATCCGATTTCTTTATTTTTCAGGTTTGTTTATATACCTTTTTGTTATACATAGGGATGAATACAGAGTCATGTAGGGGGTCGGCAGACCTGACCCTTGTCACAATCAGGTGCTTCATATAAAATTATACAAAGGTCTTATGAGTTTCATCATCTTTTGGCCATGAGGTCTGCTGACATTTTATGGCCTTTTCTGATACCTGTCAGTTAATCAGAAAACTTATTTTTCCAGGGGTGATTTTTTCTTAAATCAGGCGCCACCCTCCAAATAAAATTGCATTCCTATAGGGTGAGGGTGTAGTGAGTTACAATCAAGAAAGGAATTTGCTTAACCTAAGGTTTAACATGATTAATCTTAAAGGTTAAAACTTATTTCTCCTATATGCTAGTTATATTCATTATAAGGGCAGGAATATGGAGATTTAGCAGCAAATATTGGCTCAACAAATGTAAATCCTTCACCAATGTTCCCCTTAAGATCTATTTTGTCTCAAGATAGTGATAAAGTTACATTTTTACATAGCATAGTGATTTATAGTGTTTTATAACAAAGTACAGTGATCTATAACAAAAGAGAAGATTCATTAACTCAAAAAGTCTAGTATTGCTAACATCAAAAAACTACTATATTTCCTTTTCTATATTCCAAATACATTGATTAATATATTCCCGGGTGCCTAAGGTTATGGAGGCCTGATGGCAATCATTGACTCATCAATGAAAAAAGCCCTGCGCTAATACTCCAAACTCTCTGTGCTGTTTATGGCTGAGAGGCTGTCGCACAAGCTAGTCTGTCAGCAGAGAGGTTTAACCTGAGACATCCTTGTCACACCCAGGGCAGCGAATCAGCAGTAATTATTGGCAGGATAAATGAAAAAACCCTTCTCCAATATAATTCCTAATCATCCTACTAATACTATACTAATGATCTTCTAACTTCTCAAAAGAGTCTGTATTTAGAAAGTTTTAAAACATCCTGTGCCTCTCACAGTTGGGAGGCTGTAAACAATCACATGAGGCCGAACGAGCCTGATCAGGCAGGCCAGAGAACCTCCAGAGTTCATAAGCTGAAACACTCTTGTCACGCCCAGGAATTTTTATTAACTGGAGCTGCAAGTTAACTCCTTCTCTGAGAGAAATGGTTATGGGGGAGAGCTCCCTGTAAAGTACTCTGGTTTTGGGGGTAGATGCTCGGGAACAGGGGGTTTCCTGAGGCTTAATCACGCCTTTGTGTATGCCAAGCTTCCTTCCTCATGACCTTTGCCATGGGCGGAGTTCCTCATGCTGGCTCCCAACAATTAGCCATTTCCTTGGAATTTGGGTACAATGAGATTACTAGAAGAGCTTTACATAGCCCCGCCATCAGCCTCTCTAGACAAGTTATTTCATGGTTATTTCAATGTAGCAGAATGACTTTATTTATTGCCTTATAATTAACTGGAACATTCAAGCCAATATGAATGAGCCCAAATCACAGAGTCAATTGCCATTTAAACATTTGCTAAATCTCAAGGTAATTTCTAGCAGAAATTACTAGTATCAGTATCTAACCTAGTGATCAACCATTTACAGGATTCTTTCACACCTGTTACTTTATTTAGTATTCTTAACAACTAGATATGGAAGGTACTTTTAGTCTCATTGACCTGATGTGAAAATTAGCAATCACTGAAGTTAAGGAATTCCTCTAAGAAAGTGTCAAGCTATCAAATATCAGAGTCAAAACTCAAAGTCATATCTTCTATTTCCATGCTTAGTGCTCCATCCAATAAACCATCTGACAGGTGAATGAAAACAAGGTTATTTCTCAACAAGTTCATAACATTAAGAAAAGAAATAAGAAAATCTCTACTGCTGTAAGGGTGGGATAGTTGCCATGTCTGAAATTATACACTAAACAACCATTGGAAGAAACTTTTACATGACTCTAATAAAAAGTCCGTACAAAATAAAATTGTTTAAATGTCTGCTATCTATAATAGTTGAACTAGACAGAGAGTAGTTATGCCAAAGGTTGCATGCAAAATTATACAGTTTTCACTGCAGAACCATAAGCTGCCTGCACCTTGCCCCATTTATAACTTCTACATAACAACCTTACTTTCACCTGCATTTATTTTTAAGATAAATTGTCAAAGTAAGCTGAGTGAAAGTGTCAGATACTTCAGTATATCCCAGAATTTATGATTCATGGAAATCAGCAAATGTGCCAAAGTGATGGTAGAGCAGAAAGTGTCAAAAATGATTAAAGTAGTTATAAAAAAGAAAGGATCATTGAACCTCTTGAGAGGAAAGGTCTGATTAAGAACCTCACCAAAATTTAAACCTAGCTTTTTGGGGAGAGATATGGAAATAAGTAGGCAAATTAGAAGTTATGCAATCAATGGACAGTAAAAATAAAAATCTAACATTTTTATTTCACTTTAGAACCTTGAGAGCTTCATTGACATGGGCACTTCAAGCCTCCTGTAGAGTTAGATCATTTACATCCTTCTTCTTAATATCTTCCGCCAACTAACAATTCCAAAATTACAGCTAAGTTAAAGACATTGCCTGTTATTTGCTGTATCTTGGAACACAGATCTCCCCTTGGAGAGCTCTGAGCTCATTCAATGAGGCATAGCACTTAATTTCATTTGCAGAGTTGCTGCTATTCAACTTTCCACAAATTAAATGAGATCATTCATTGCTTCCCCTGTAGGCTAATGGGACTTATATTGTTTGTCCACATTTAATGTCCTAATATCTCAGTTTCACGGTCTAATGTTTAATAACAAATTGGTAATGGAATTGAATGTACTGTAAGAAAAAAAAATCTCTTCAGTTTATTACCTTGCTATGGTTCTATGGAACGTTAGACCTCTTCTATCTCAGAATTGTAAACTTAGATGCCTACAGGGACCAGGCAGGCTATAAATGTGTGAACTGAACTTGATGTTAGAAAATAGAATAAGTTGGTTCCCATGATAACCTAAAACGGATTTCTTACTTTAAGGTGTGAAAATTACAATTAAGAAAAAATAAGACATACAAACATACCAAGTGTCTATAGCTGGGTTTTGCCCAAAGCTTCTCCAATTCTTAAACCTAATCTTGCCTACCTTTTCCATTTTATAAGTTAGAAAATAAATAGTAAACAAAAAAAACTTAATTACCAAATTCATTTATGATCCAAAGTATAGTACCTGAAAAACTGTAGCAACACTTTACACTTGAGAGGAACTGCAAATATTCATAATTTTGACCTGTAAGAGGGGAAAAACATCCTTTTTAGAGGAAGAGAAAGCCTGGCATTGGATTAAGGTAAAGAACCAAACTGTTGGAATTAGCATGTGAAGCATGTTAATGAGAAAAATGAATATCTGAGAGAAAGCACATAAATGTATACATGTGATCAAGATAACAGATATGGTTTAGATGATTGGACTAATTAAGGTAGATATGTCAGCTCTAGAAAGAGACCCCATAAGTTGGAACATTAAATAGACAAACATGGTTTTTCTTTTTTTCTTTTCTAGTTATAAGCCTAGTCTTCAGCTAACTAGGCATTTTTAAGCAATCAAACTACAAAAACTGGCAAACTGTAAACTGCCTGTGGCTTCTGTAATTAACTGAAGTGTAATGTTTCTTTACAAATTTAGATTTAGAAAAGAATCACAAGATGCTTGTATAATTATAAACCATGAAATTTATTTGGAGACACAGGTGGAAACACATCATTTATACCAAATTTCTGTTCTTAAAAAGATGAGGTGGCAAGCCCAAATATGCTAGCTCAAGTGAGCAAGATTTTAAAAAAGAGCAGTGATCCTGGTAATTAAACATATGTTTGTACTCACAGGATCCTAGATAGCATATTCAAAAGCAGAGACATTACTTTGCCAACAAAGGTCCATCTAGTCAAGGCTATGGTTTTTCCAGTGGTCATGTGTGGATGTGAGAGTTGGACTGTGAAGAAGGCTGAGTGCTGAAGAATTGATGTGTTTGAACTGTGGGGTTGGAGAAGGCTCTTGAGAGTCTCTTGGACTGCAAGGAGATCCAACCAGTCCATTCTGAAGATCAGTCCTGGGTGTTCTTTGGAAGGAATGATGCTAAAGCTGAAATTCAGTACTTTGGCTACCTCCTGCAAAGTGTTGACTCATTGGAAAATACTCTGATGCTGGGAGGGATTGGGGGCAGGAGGAGAAGGGGACAACAGAGGATGAGATGGCTGGATAGCATCACCGACTCAATGGACGTGAGTCTGAGTGAACTCCGGGAGTTGGTGATGGACAGGGAGACCTGGCTTGCTGCGATTCATGGGGTCGCAAAGAGTCGGACACAACTGAGCGACTGAACTGAACTGACTCTTTGTTTGACATTTTACCAATTCTCAGTATTTGGTAAAAAGAAAAAAAAATACTAATAAAATAAGTTGTTTCATTTAATGTTGTTTTCAAGTTCTGTGTTTTCACTAAGCCAAGAAACCTCTTAGGAAACAGATTTTTTTTTTAAAACAGAGATTCACTATTCCATTTGCTGCTTTAGAAATAACTCACTCTTTTGGCCAATGTAGTTGTTTCAGCAACTAAAAATATGTAAAACACTTTGGAAAGGTGACATTTGGCTGAAGTTTTAGGGTTTGTGATTTTTAAGTTGAGATGTTCTGAACAATGTGTCTCCAGTTGTCCTATAAAAATCATTTTATTGAGTGAAAAAGCTAACAAGAAAAATTCTTTCATATCTGATACTGTAAAAAGTTTTCTGGGGACAGATTCATTATGTATGAATGAAGTGACATTTAAAATTGGAAGCTTATTTTTTAGTGTAAAATTAAAGAGAATGAATGAAGAATGTTCTGTTATAAAGCTGGGTGAAGGGGGAAAGGATAGCAGGTGTAGTTTAAATGACTCAACTAATGAAGAAGTATTTCAGATGAAGAAAATGTTTCAGATAAAAGGAACAGTTCAGGTAGAAGGAATTAAGTGGGGCTGAAATCATAAGTCATATTGTCAGTGTCTCCTTTGGAAGGTGGTTCAGAAGGAGGAAAGAAGTAAATTGATCTGTCTCACAAGTGTCCAGGGAGTTGACCTAAAATTCAAAGATTTTATGAGTTTCTCCAGGGACTTGATATTATGAATAATGAAGAGAAAAACAACTTTAATGTAGTCAATACCTACATTTTAATATATGAATATAAATTGAAAACAAACTAATTTAAATAAGTGGTGAAAATGACCTCATGCAAAGCAAGACTGGGAGAAAATTGTGACATTTATAGAAATTCTGATACCAGATGGTGTAGTTGAATTTAGGCTTACTGCTGTTTTTTATTTCTGGTAATGTTTGCATGACAAAGATGATTTTCAAGGGCAACTCTCCTCTGTTAATCTGATTGATTGATTTAACCTGCCAGTCCAAATTTTCTCTTGCTTGTTAGCTGAATAAAATTATCTGATGAAATAATGCCCTGAAATGTCTCAATTTCAAAGGCTCCCAAAGCACCTTTCCATACATCTTCTTCCTGTACGTTTGCCATCATGAAAGTAATATCTTCACTACTGAGAAAGTAATCAGATTCTAAATTATGAAATTAGTTATCAATGGATTTAAACTTTCTACATATATTTATACCTTCAAATGTTATATTTAAGTCAAATGGCTTAGTCAACATAAAAGCAGAAAACAAGAAAAAGAGCTTTTAAGGGTGGAAGGGGAAGAATTACTTGTTCTGGGTGCCATGCTGCTGCTGCTGCTGCTAAGTCACTTCAGTCGTGCCATAGTTTATCATAAAAATATCAGAAGAGGTGGAGTCAGTGACTTGACACAAATCATTTAAAACATTTTCCACATAGATTGTTTTGTCTTTTCTATTTAAATTTATTATAAATGGATATATAAACTTATAGTGGGTTGTAAGATCCTTGAAGTCAGATCCTGTGTCTTGTCTCCCATAGTAGACCTATTCCTAGCATAATGCCTCATAGTTAGAACATGATCCTAAATATGTCCTGAATAAATTCACAGTAACATTTGGAAGAAAAAAAAATGAATTTTGGATCAGTAAACATATAATCTTAAATAGCCAGTTTTTAATTCTATTATATTGATTAGATATGAAGATGTATGGGCATGGTACTGATAGCTTACAGAGGTTGTTGCCGAGTTTGTGATCTCCAAAGGAGAAGATTTAACTCAAAAATGGGTCTCAGTCACTCAGAGCTTTGTGCAGCAAAATTTAAAGTGACAGGACAGAGAAAGCTTCGGACATAGACATTGGAAACGGGTAGAAAGAGAACTCACCCTCACTAGTTTAAGCAGGGCCTTATATACTTCTCAAATGGCTGCTGAGAATAGATAAAAAGAATACCTCAAGGTTGTAAGAGTTCCATAGACCCTTTCCCAAGTCATACATCCTGAGATAACTTCAGTGCAACGTTAGCCAGAAGGAGCAAGTTCCTGGCAAGATCTCTCTGTGAGATATACTGTTGCTGTGTAATCAGAGGTACAATTCTTGAGAAACAGCAAGATTTGTTACAATTAAAACCTATAACATAGAGCCTAAGAAAAGCATTTCCTTAAGTAAGACAATGTCCTGCAGTGTAATTATCAGCTCCAGGACCTAAAGAAAGGCCAGTTCTTGGGCAAGATACCTTGTTGCACAAGGCTAAGGGAAGGCAGGACCAGAAAGGTTCACCTCCTCTTTAAAGGGCACTGGAATCCCTGCCTAAGTTAACTCTCAGTACATAACAGTATTTAACTAGGTTTTCTAGAGTGTTCCCTAAAATCTCAATATAGGTCATTTAACAGATACATCACACTTGCTGGACAAAAATTGCCTTAATATTGTAAAACCCCTAAGGAAATGATAAAGGTTTAAAAAAAAAGATATTCTAGTCCCTCATAACAATTAGAAATAATCCGTTCAGAATTCAGTCACCTTCCTCCTTGAATGACATGTAATTATAAATAAGACCCTTGCTTTATGTTATGAGTGAAGACTTGGTCTTCTACATTTAGTGGAACACAATTTTTTCTCTATGAAAGTAATGTGTACGCATACATGTAGTCACTCCTTTGTGTCCAACTCTGTGGCTCAATGGACTGCAGCCCACCAGGCTCTTCTGCCCATGGAATTTAATAATACCAAAAGCTAATTAAAAAGCCAACAAGTATTAAACTCCTATTCGCTAGGTACTCTGGGATCACCAAAGAACCTTGATCCTCTTCCTTTAGTATTCTACAGTATTATTGGAAAACCAAAAAATATAAATTTACATTGCTAATGAAAATACTGGGATATACAACACACCCATGA
This sequence comes from Ovis canadensis, assembly GCF_042477335.2. NCBI lineage: Eukaryota > Metazoa > Chordata > Mammalia > Artiodactyla > Bovidae > Ovis > Ovis canadensis. Next base: position 148,018,543 of record NC_091246.1, on the reverse strand, counting down.
AAGAAGAAATTGGATTTGGAAAATATGGTTCCTTAATCCAGATGGTTTTTCTGTTTTTAAATTCAGTTCAGTTCAGTTCAGTTGCTCAGTCGTGTCTGACTCTTTGCGACCCCATGAATCGCAGCACGCCAGACCTCCCTTTCCATCACCATCCCCCAGAGTTCACTCAAACTCATGTACATCCAGTCGGTGATGCCATCCAGCCATCTCATCCTCTGTCATCCCCTTTTACTCCTGCCCCCAAACCCTCCCAGTATCAGAGTCTTTTCCAATGAGTCAACTCTTCGCATTAGGTGGCCAAAGTACTGGAGTTTCAGCTTTAGCATCAGTCCTTCCAAAGAACACCCAGCTGATCTCCTTCAGAATGGACTGGTTGGATCTCCTTTCATTCCAAGGGACTCTCAAGAGTCTTCTCCAACACCACATTTCAAAAGCATCAGTTCTTTGGTGCTCAGCTTTCTTCACAGTCCAGCTCTCGCATCCACACATGACCACTGGAAAAACCATAGCCTTGACTAGACGGACCTTTGTTGGTAAAGTAATATCTCTGCTTTTGAATATGCTATCTAGGTTGGTCATAACTTTCCTTTTGGAAAAGGAGTAAGCATCTTTTAATTTCATGGCTGCAGTCACCATCTGCAGTGATTTTGGAGCCCAGAAAAATAAAGTCTGACAATGCTTCCAGTGTTTCCCCATTTATTTCCCATGAAGTAATGAGACCAGATGCCATGATCTTCATTTTCTGAATGTTAAGCTTTAAGCCAACTTTTTCATTCTCCACTTTCACTTTCATCAAGAGGCTTTTTAGTTCCTCTTCACTTTCTGCCATAAGAGTGATGTCATCTGCATATCTAAGGTTATTGATATTTCTCTCAGCAATCTTGATTCCAGCTTGTGCTTCTTCTAGCCCAGTGTTTCTTGTGATGTACTCTGCGTATAAGTTAAATAAGCAGGGTGACAGTATACAGCCTTGACGTACTCCTTTTCTTATTTGGAACCAGTCTCTTGTTCCCTGTCCAGTTCTAACTGTTGCTTCCTGACCTGCATATAGGTTTCTCAAGAGGCAGGTCAGGTGGTCTGATATTCCCATCTCTTTCAGAATTTTCCACAGTTTGTTGTGATCGACACTGTCAAAGGCTTTGGCATAGTCAATAAAACAGAAATAGATGTTTTTCTGGAACTCTCTTGCTTTTTCCATGATCCAGCAGATGTTGGCAATTTGATCTCTGGTTCCTCTGTTGTCGAGGTCCAGCCCTGGTGGATCCAGGGACGGAGTCGGCGTCTTAGGAAAGAATTATTTAATTAGAGATATAAAGAGAGATTAGGAAAGAATAGTGTAGTTGGAAAATCAGTGGAGAAAAGAGGCTGATATTCCTTGGTTTACATGGAAAGCTAATAAAGTCTCAAGACAAGAAACTTACACTGTCTACGTTATGCCACAGGCGCCTGCTTGAATAGCGGAGGGTGCCCTGCCTTGTGTCTCTCACGTGGGTCTTAGAAGCCCAGGCAAATAAGTAGACACAGAAAGCCTCTGCCTTCCAAGGGATCAGCCTAAAAAGGAGAGAACGAGAAAAGACCACACGGGGGAAACCAGTCTTTCCAGGTACTGGTCCATCCTTTATTTTCCTTTATTTTTATAATTTTGGTTGTACATAGAGATCAATGGATAATACAAAGTTATGCAGGGTCAGCAGCCCTGACCCTTATCAAGCCCAGACTTTCTTCCTGCAAATCTTTCTGTATACTTAGGGTCTCAGGTGATTTACATTATCTTCTGGCCAAAAGGCCTGTTAACATTTTTTGGCTTTCTTCCTTAATGAATGTTAATCTCATTTTCCCTGTAGTGTTTTTCTTTAATTTGCATCACCTTCAAAGTACTAAATAAAGTTACATTAAAAGATATGAAAACTTGGCAGCAAGTATTGGCTCAACAATGCAACCTTTAATCAGTTTTATTGTAATGATTTTTCCTAGAATTTCTTAAGCTTTCAGTGCCTCTCGCTGTTGGGAGGCTGCAAACAATTCACATGCGCAGTTGTAAAAATCCGGACAGACCCGTCAGATAAGTTAGAAAGCTATCAGAGGGGTTTAAGCCAAGACATTCTTTTTACTTTTTATGCCCAGGAGACTTATTGACTGGAGCTCTAAGTTAATTCCTTTTAGAGGAAGGTGGTGGGGGACAGCCCCTGTTTATGTCAGAAGTAAGAGAAAAGCATAATGCAGTACAGCAGGCAGATTCTGGTTTTGGGGGTAGATGCTCGAGAAAATCCAACGAGGCTCCCTTAAGGCCAGACTCACCTTTGCCTGTCGGACCCCTTAACCTCATGACCTTTGCCACGGGTGGGACTCCTCGTGCTGGCTTCCTGCACTCTGTCTTTTCTAAAACCAGCTTGAACATCTGGAAGTTCATTGTTCACCTATTGCTGAAGCCTGGCTTGGAGAATTTTGAGCATTACTTTACTAGCGTGTGAGATGAGTGCAATTGTGCAGTAGTTTGGGCATTCTTTGGCATTGCCTTTCTTTGGAATTGGAATGAAAACTGACCTTTTCCAGTCCTGTGGCCACTGCTGAGTTTTCCAAATGAGCTGGCATATTGAGTGCAACACTTTCACAGCATCATCTTTCAGGATTTGAAATAGCTCAACTGGAATGCCATCACCTCCACTAGCTTTGTAGTGATGCTTTCTAAGGCCCACTTGGCTTCACATTCCAGGATGTCTGGCTCTAGGTGAGTGATCACACCATCATGCTTATCTGGGTCATAAAGATCTTTTTTGTACAGTTCTTCTGTGTATTCTTGCCACCTCTTCTTAATATCTTCTGCTTCTGTTAGGTCCATACCATTTCTGTTCTTTATCAAGCCCATCTTTGCATGAAATGTTCCCTTGGTACCTCTTTTAAATTCAGGTAGAAACAAATCCCATGGTATCAGAATGGAGTCTTGGATTTGCTCCTTGGTTTTTCTAATAGACATCAATGTCTTCTAAATATTTTAGGCAGGAAAAATTGTTTGATGATGATAAAGGCCTACTTAACCCAAGTTAAAGATATTTATTGTAAAAATTCATATTTTTAAAATTTAAAGAAAAACAGAACAACCAGATTTCAGTACTACTGGATAACATGAAGCTCCAGGGAGCTCATCTGTAGAAGTTCATGGACCTTTACTCTAATGATCTGCCATTACCTCAGCTAGCAGCTTATTAGATTTCCACATATCTTAGTTCATATTCTCAAAAGGGAACCTGATTAATTCAGATTGGTTTATGGATTAGTTCCTCTGGGGTTGGATAGCTACTCTTGGCTCAATCAACCATGTCAGGGGAATGGCATTGCTAATTAAGAAAAAGGAAAAGGAAACAAAATCTTTCTATAGCAGAGATTTTTACAATGCCTGTATTTATTTATTTACATGTAAATATATAACAGAAAACAGACTTTATGGATATTAGTAAAGTGTCATTATCTTATTTTATGGAGGTATATTTAATGGTGAGCTGTTAACAGTTCTTCTTTATATTCAACATATTCATCTATGTAGCTCACAAGCTACATAGATGCTTAAGTTAAAACCCAAGTTTTCATATTGACTGGGCCCCTTAAGTTACCACACATATCCCAATCACCAAATCCTAGCTCATCTATATCCTAAACAACTCATTATGCTGAAATCATCTATCCATGGATGAAAATCTCCCATTACATGATAAAATCCATGGAGGAATGGATTGTGTTCAGATTTTTCATATTTGTATTTCTAGTACCTAATACGGAGAAGGCAATGGTAACCCACTCCAGTACTCTTGCCTGGAAAATTCCATGGATGGAGGAGCCTGGTAGGCTGCAGTCCATGGGGTTGCTAAGAGTTGGACACGACTGAGTGTCTTCACTTTCACTTTTCACTTTCATGCACTGGGGAAGGAAATGGCAACCCACTCCAGTGTTCTTGCCTGGAGATTCCCAGGGACAGGGGAGCCTGGTGGGCTGCCGTCTATGGGGTTGCACAGAGTCAGACACGACTGAAGCGACTTAGCAACAGCAGCAGCAACAGCAGCAGCAGCAACAGCATCAGCAGCAGTACCTAATACAATGCTTGGCACTAGCAACCCTGTCTGATACGTTGACTGTAGCTCTTTGCAACCCAATTGCAGAGTACTCTACTACACAGTGTCCACAGGAAATGACACCATAAACATGTCTTGTTTAAGTTGCTAACTTTGTGGTAGTATTGTTATGCAATAATAGATAAAATAGCCATTTTTCTCTTTCTGCATTAAATTTGTAAAAATAATTAATGACAAAGTCTCATTTTAAATTCTGAATCTATGATTTTATTTTCTATAACAGTCTAGTATTTAGTGTTTAATGATTTTTTATTAACTGGGCACAGAGCCCAACATGGTGGAATGAGTGAGCAGGATGAAGACCAGTTGTGGGGAAATCACTTTCTTTTTTTTTTTCGGTTCCTCCTCCCTGCCTTGTTTTAGTTCAGAAGACTTTTGTTGTTTTAGTCAGGAATAATAACCAAATATTTGTTTAGCTTCTGTGTAATATGTCTATACCTCTTAATTTTTCCTAAAAGATTCCATGAAATTAGCAGGTGCCCTGAATTCATCTCAAGTTCAGATCAATATATCACATGTGCCTCTACTTTAGGAACATTCTACTCCTATTCGGAGGAGAGTAGATGGTTACAGTTTTTGATCTCTATAATCGTATATTGATACAGCAGAGACGCTTCAAATGACCATTTCCTCTCAATGGTTCCAGAGACCAGATATCCTGAGTCATCTAAGAAATCCTGCAACCTGATAGAAATCCATTTTAACCAATTAATACAATGGTACATGTGAGAAATGAATTTTACCACTCAAATACTCCAAAGAAGTTACAAAACTAAATAAAGAATGTTGAATAAAACTAAAGCAGTGACAATTTCATATATGTAGCCTACATGATTTATTGCTGCTATACCTGGGTGTGAACTTCGGAGTATGAAGCTCTGTGTTAATCTCTCCTTCTGTCAGGAGGCAGTAATCTTCCAGATGGACAAGCTCTCCTTTTCATCTGTTCCTGGAGTTTCCTAAGTCCACATGTGTATCAAGTTTCCAACTGCTTCTAGAATTCCTGCTTCTGGGAGGCTAGTAACGCCTCAGCTTGCCCTAGAATGTGACTGAGGCTTTAAGGCAGCATCACCAAAATTCTTTGTGATATGCTGTCTCTCAAACTAAAGGATTCAGAACACCCACAAGAACACTTAGCTGTTAAAGGCAACACATTTGAGCAATGGAAATTGATTAAAAGGGAATTTTTCTCTACTCACAGTAAGCCTAGACAGCACACGGCAGAGGACACATGCTTTAAGTTAGGAACCCAAGTCTAGCAAGTGACATTGAGTGTATCCTAAGATTTCAATATGTATACATGTAAGCAGCTCTGTTTGCACAGATTAGATAATCATTGCTTTGGAGACAAAAAAGATTTCCTCCCTTGAAAAGGAGCTCTGGCTACTATGATTTTTATAACCACATTATGATAATGTATTCAATCTTAAAATGTATTCAAGTATCTTAGGGTCTCAAAAATGATTATTCAGGGTGGTATTTATGAATAAAACAAAAACATAAAATATTTGACTATAAGCACTTATTTTATTGCAAAATGGTAAAAAAAAGAATTGTGACAATAGCTTGCTGCAGAGTATGTTCCTAGCTAACAGGACAAAATGACTCTGAGAACATACTATATGCAACTAAAAATCCTGAGCATTACCTATTTGTAACCAGCGATAAATTGTTTTCAGATAGTGTCCAGCTCATAAAGAAATCCAAATTTTGTATTCATGATAGAACATAGGTAGGAAATAAGAGTCTTATTTGCATAAGGCTAGATGTCTTTAAAAATTATTTGGTTATTTCAATGTTTGCCAACTTTTTTCTTAAAAACAAAGTTTTGTTTAAAGGTTTATAAGGAAAAATGTATGTTTCCTCTTTAAAAGAGGAAAAGAATTCATAATTCTTAATTCATTTAATTATGAATTAAACAGAGAAAGTGTAGTTCAACATTGATTTTAAAATAATAATTCTATAGTTGTAGTCTATACTGGTAAATGCAGTTACTACTGAGCATAAAATTATCAGTTTGTGGCCTGGCATTCTTCCATTCTGAGTAATTTTAATTTCTGTACTGAAATTAATAGTTGAGCTTTTACAAAAATATGGAGTAGAACATAGTATTTGTAAGAGAAATGTGAATATTAAATTGTGTAACAATTATAAAATTTAGTATTTTCCATTAATGTTTTAATGAGCCAGATAATTTACATGTCTATGGTTCTAAGGAAAAATTTATATTTGAAATATTTTAGCAAGGTTTCAAGGTACAAGTCTTATGCTTTTTTGTCACAATACTCTAGTTATCTAATAACTTTGTTCTTGATAAATTCTATTGTTCTAGTATTTAACTCACTTTAAGAAATTTAAATTCATATAATATTTTAGTAATAGATACATTGGAATTCTTCAGTAGAATTTTCTATAATTCAGAAAGATCCCAGTTTTATATATCCAGAATTTTGGAGTGGGAGAGGAACTCAGAGATGGATTTTCAAACCACTTATTTTATGTATACTAACTTAGAAATAAGATGGCATCCAAGATTCTAGACATCTTTCTCAAAATCTTCCTGGAATGAAATAAATAATTGATACTAAGTGATAATATTAACAGAAATTGAATATATACATATGTAAGCTTTGGCATAACTGCTGCTGCTGCTGCTAAGTCGCTTCAGTCGTGTCGGACTCTGTGCGACCCCATAGACGGAAGCCCACTACGCTCTTCTGTCCCTAGGATTCTCCAGGCAAGAACACTGGAGTGGGTTGCCATTTCCGTCTCCAATGCATGAAAGTGAAAAGCGAAAATGAAGTCGCTCAGTTGTGTCCAACTCTTAGCGACCACATGGACTGTAGCCTATGAGGCTCCTCCGTCCATGGGATTTCCCAGGCAAAAGTACTGGAGTGGGGTGATATTGCCTTCTCCGAAGCTTTGGCATAGCAGTGTGCAGCAAAATAGATTAAGGTTATAAGAGAATACTATATTTTATAAAAAGAAAGTGACTCTAAGCTTTTTAAAATGAGTAGGAGGAATAAAATATATCACAACAGGAATTTACAGAGTAAAAATTGTGCATATGTGAAAACATGTAGATTTTAATATTGTTTGAAAGTTAACATAGAAGACAGAATTGTTTTGCACAGGCTGAAGTCATACATGTGAATCTTACACATATAACTATGCATTTAACCATAGTGGATAGACCAGATGGTGGCTAAATGAAACACTTTGTATAGGGATTCAGAGTTTAAATTGCTGATTTTTTTTTTTCTTTCCACATCTCCTAAAGTAGACCAATAGAGCTTATTTCCAGCACTCCATGTCAGAATCTAAATATTAACACCTAAAAATGAAAGTTTTGAAGAACATGGAACTGTTATCTGTTGTAATAACACCTTCAAATTTAAATAAACTGCCATAAATGACACAAATAAATAGTGTTGTAGTCATGTGAGATGAGTTATGAGTGATTCTAAGACAAAGTAAATTGTATACATATGTCTGTTTGGATGCATACTAAAGCAGAAAGGTCTATATGGGAAACCTTGAACTTCATTTAGTAGTTTTATTTTTAATATTAACATCCTTTTTATGATCTGTGGCAGCCCAGATGGGAGGGGAATTTGGGGAAAATTGTTACACATATGTGTCTGGCTGAGTCCCCTTTGTGTCCCACTTGAAACTATCACAATTAAAGAAGTACTTGGTGTTGGGGAAATTTCCCCTCTCCACATTATGGAATTTGATCTAAGAACCCTAAAGAATTACATATATGATAAAGATTTTTTAAAATAAGAGAATAATATACAATGCCTCAGAAAATGTATTACCAAACCTGATGTCATATATCAATCTATATATATACACTAAGTTGTATGTGTGTCTATATAGTTCTCTCTCTCCAGATATATATCTCCAATTTTGTATTGGTTCTATTTCTCCAAAGAACTCTGACTAATAATGATGCTAATACACCTTCCAGGTAAAAATGAAACTTTCTTGAGTTCTGTTGAAGTAAATCAAGTAAAATAACACAAAAATGATCTTATCACTTTGGGCTGACATAGATGTCATTGTGGTCCTTGGAAACAGCAGTGCTGGTAGAGTGTTAGCTTGATAAGACAGGGTTGGAGGAAAAAATGAAGATGAGTGAATCGGAATGGTGACTATAAATAGCTTCTTCCCACTCATATTTATTCAACGCATGTTTCTTTTCTTCAGTAAATTCAGTGAGGGCAGGATCACAAATTTATACTCCACATAGTGCCTAACGAATTCATTTGAATAGTATAGGTACTATCTGTTTCTTATATTTGTTAAACAAAATATTTTATGATTTTTTGCTCAGAAAAATGAATCATGTCTCCAGTTGGTGGAGAGAAAAGCTTTCAAAGGTCTGCTTAAAGGTGTGGTAGGGGAACTTGTACAAGACATAAAATTTACTTTGAAGACTGTGTAGAGAGTATTACCTGCTGTCCTAGGCTAAATAAAGGCTTCTACAGATAACTACCTCCAAATTTCTATAATTTGTCAGCATAACCTCAATGTAACAGTTAAGAATCCTGACATTAGTAAGATTTTTTTTTTTTAGATTACTAAATGGGTCTAAAATCCAAGCACAAGTATCTTGTAAGAGGGAAGCACAAGGAGATTTTATCAGAGAGGAAAAGCCCAAGTGAAGCTGGAGAATAGACTTGAAGATATCTCGCTGGCTAGGAAGATGGAAGAATGGAAAAAATGCAGCAATAGAAGGTAGGAAATTCAAGGACACATATTCTCTCTAAGAACCTCTTAGGGGAGAGGAGTCTGTTGACACTTTGCTTTTAGCGCCCTAAAATTCATTTTGTACTTCTGGTCTGCACACCATAAAATAATAAATTCTGTCATTTTAAACCACTAAATTTATGGTAATTTGTTCCAGCAGTAATTCTAATACACCCATTTCCTCCTAGCATAGGGGTTCATACTGTGGAAAACTTAAAACAAAATTTGATTATATCGAATGTTGTGGGGTTGAGTAATACTCATCTAGAATTTTGATAGCCTACAGGAGTCTAGGTCTTATTCTATAAATCATATAGGAACAAAAATAGTTTTTACATGGAAAATTAACTAGCTAAAGAGTGACATAGGACATATTTTTCTGAGAGCAGAAGGAAAAAGAAAATGATCATGAACATTTAGTTGGATACCTGGGTGAATCCATGTGTGACGTGATAAGAATTTAGATGGATGTAGAGAAAACATGAAAGAGAAAAACTAATGGGTAAATGGAATTCTCCAAAATAGGAGTTATTATGATGGCAACTCCTGGGTTGAGTAACTGGGGATAAAGGTAAAAAAATTAAAATAATAATGATGAAAATGGAAGACTAGAAGGATAGTGCTCTTGGCAGAACTGATAATTAACAAAAAAAAAATTATGGTGGGAGAATTTAAAAAGCTATGATTTCATTTCTGCATGAAGGATCCAGTATAAACTTGGAAATCTGATATTAATATTTTGATGAGTAATACTGATACTTTGATGACTAAGTTAAGGCCACAGATGGATATATGTCTGACTACAGATGAACTGTCCTAGAATAAAACAAAGGTTTAAAAATTCTTAGAAGGTGAGAGAAGGAACTCAAAAAATAGCTTGGGGAATATCTCTCATAAATTTTCAGTTATATGATCTCTACTTCAGTCTAACAGCCAAGACATGGATCAGATTTCATATAATAAGAAACAGGCAGGTGAGAAGAAACAAGGTTTGATATATCTAATTCCCCTTTACGATTCCTTTAAGTCATAAATAGCTTCCTGACTTCCTAATTTTAGGAACTCTACATCTAATGGTCTGATGCATTTCTTTCTCCACACATGGCCTCTGATGGCTGGTCATTTTTTGTTGTTGTTGTTAATGAACTTTAGGACTTGGCTCTGTCACGCAGTTGACTATTGTAATGCTGGTATTTCATGGTCCTAGTCTTACTGTCTGTGTCTTGGAAACCCAAAGGACTTATGTATTTGCCTGGTTTCCTTTATGCAGAGCTTTAGGTAGAGATTACTGTTAAGGCTAATTGTGTTGCTTCTCCCAATATCTTTGCGTTTCATTTGAAACAAAGCACCTATTGAACTTAATTTTGGAATTCAGGGATTCCTATACAGGCCATAATGAAAAGATTCAATTTCCTTCATTTTCTCTTTCTGTTGTCTTCTTTTATTTGTTTTCTGTTCTTCTCTTTTCTACTTAATGGGAAAAAGAAGTGACACCCCCCCACCCACCAACTTCCTCAAGCAACTCTCCATGACTGGCCAAATTAGGTAGCTCTAGTCAGGTTAATTTCAGATCTTCTGGAGTCAACAGAAGACATAGTGATGCTCCATTGACTATCATTCCATCTGTCAAAACAACAGTTTCATTTTAATTGTGAAACTTCCAGTCTTGAGTAAGGTAGAAAATGAATCACCATGTAGTTTAATGCATTTTTGCATTCTTCTGCTCAAGCAAAAATACAACAGATGGCCATAAATTTAGGGAAGCTTAATGAATTGGCAAGTTATAACATAAGTAACTTGTAAGGAAGTAAATTAAATGCCTATTAACAAAGGAAGAAAAATCCTCAAACACACTATTTTGGACATGGAATACATTAAAATTTATGATTTCTATTTTCTTTTAATTATTATTTCCTTGATATGGTTAATTTAAAAAAGTTAAATTCACATAAATATAACTATTTAAAAATTTTTTAAAGACATGGTGCTTTTCAGCCAAAAAAAAAAAAATGATGTTCAGTTATACTTGAACTGCAGATTACCCCTCAGTTTACTAGTTTGGCTTTCTAGAGGCACAGTGCCAATTGCTTTGCAGGCAACTTGGAAAGTTCAGGGTTCAACTGTAAACAGCACTGATAGAGAAAGCCTCTGGGGAAGAAAATGCATTCCCTAGGATAGGACTGAATCATATAAATCCTTATTGAATTTTGCTGTATACCCTCAAATAATTATAAAACATAGTAATTTTCTATGGAAATACCAAAGACATAGAAAGAGAGAAAATTCTTCAAGGGTTGGCTGATTTGTTGCTCATAGGCATTAATCTCTTTGTGATGTATTTTCAAGATTACATTTTCTCATACTAAACATGTATTTATTGACATACCTTGTCTGGTACATACAGAAACTAGAAAAATGCCTGATGATTGTTCTATAAAATGTTTTAAGCAAGGCCCTGTACCCTTCTCCACAGCCAATCAAAATCAATTTTTTAGAGTGAGGATACATACTATGAATATGTTGAACAAGTAAAGTTGAGTAAATTGCCAAAAATTGGGGAGGAATTGTTAATCTGTCGCAAAGCTGTGCCAACTAGGTGTTAACCCTCCCAATGCAGAGAAGCCACAAAGAAATCAGTAGAGACCTTCATGTTGTTTATATCAGGACTATATGTTAACGCATTTATCTTAAGCATAGAAAATTTGCTTAGTAATTAGTGAGAATAATTCACATGCTTGTCAACTTACAGATCATTTCTCAAAAGTGTTTTCAAAATAAAAGTAAGTAGGTCTTATCACAAAGATGATTTCATAGTTCTACAAGTAGCAAAAAAAGTAGAAAACTTCAATATGATAAAGACTGCAAAGTGTCTATAGAATACTATGATATTGATGTTAGTTTCAATTTGTGAGAATCAGTTCAGCAATATGGCAGATCTGGAATCAGTTGCAAAGAGTCGGACACGACTGAGCGACTGAACTGAACTGAACTGAATGAGAAAATGCCAACAAGTAGTTGTAGACAGTGAGACACATTACTTTTTCAGTGAGCTTAGCAAGAAATGGCAGGAGAAGAAAGAGATGAAAAGACGTTTGTGATCAGACTTTAGCATATCTTGGGTAGAAGGAGCATTTTAAAGGGACAGATAATTAGTTAAGATCTCGCTGTATATTAGGTTTCACTGAGATGCTGGGAAGATTATCCTTGGTTGCAGTTTTGGGAGAGGTTCTTTTCTCCTTTCATTAAGAACTTTCATATTTTCCTTGAGGCCTGATTTTATACATATTTAAACAATGTTAGGTAAAATATCCTTGTGCTTTCGTAATTATGAAAAATATTTTATAAAAAATGTGATACATTTAGGACTGGACAGAGAAGATATCCACCCCTTCCACAGAACATTCATGTTAGAATCTCAGAAATATATTTGAATAATTCTATGGAATTAGTGTTAACAAAAATCAAAGTGTCATATATACCTCCAATCACCTTACCCCCACTAAAATATAGAATCACTGTATAGATGAACTTTGTATCCAAACATAAAATTTTATACAGCACAGGAAGTTACTTATTAGAAAGTGAACTTATTAATAAGCATATTTAGTTTTAAAAATCCCCAATGGACCTACAACAAATGAAAGGAGCAATAAAGTATAACTTGAGAGTTTCTAAAAAGCTTCTGTCCTCTCAGTTGGAAAAAAAGTAGATTCTTTTATTTTATTCAAACTTCAGCATCAGTTGGATTTAACTATGCATATTTTAAGCTTTAAAAATTTCTTATAGTACACAAGGCAATGGAAAATTTTTAAAATTTTTTCTTTGATGTCTGGTTTAAAGATAAAGAGATACCAATAAAAATAAAATTGTAAACAGTAGTTGTTGCTCAAACCTTTAAGGATATTGGAAACTTAGAAAAAAAATATGCTGAATACCTTTATGTTGTTCAAGCAAAGCTTATTTTTAAAAAGAATTTACATTTACAACATTAATCTAAAGATTACAATGTAAAATATAACCCTATTAATAAACCATCAAAAATACATGTTTTTTTTTAATTTTTAAACATCTATAGATCTGTTTAATATAACACATGATTTAAAAGCATTTACCAAACTTTCCCCATGGTCTTAAGCTTACAGCCAAAAGACAACACATATTGTCTATCACATGTTGTGTTGTGTTGCAGTTCTTGTTGTTGTTCAGTCACTCAGTCATATCCAACTCTTTGTGACCCTAGGTACTACAGCATGACAGGATTCCCTGTCCTTTCAATCTCCCTAAGTTTCCTCAAACTCATGGCCATTGAATCAGTGATACTGTTCAACCATCTCATCCTTTGTTATCCTCTTCTCCTTCTGCCTTCAGTCTTTCCCAGCATCGGGGTTTTTTCCAATGAATAGGCCCTTAGCATCAGGTGGCCAAAGTATTGGAGCTTCAGCTTCAACATCAGTCCTTCCAATGAATATTCAGGATTGATTTCCTTTAGGATTGACTGCTTTGATATCCTTGCTATCCAAGGGACTCTCAAGAGTCTTCTCCAACACCACAGTTCAAAAGCATCAATTCTTCAGCACTCAGCCTTCTTATTAGTCCAACTCTCACATCTGTACATGACTACTGGAAAAAACGTAGCTTTGACCATGCAAAACTTTGTTGGCAAAGTGATGTCTCTGCTTTTTTAATACACTGTCTAGGTTTGTCATAGCTTTTCTTCCAAGCAGCAAGCATCTTTTAATTTCATGGCTGTAGTCACTATCTGCAGTGATTTTGGAGCCCAAGAAATTAAACTATCTCTGTGTCCATTGTTTTTCCATTTATTTGCCATGACGTGATAGGACTGGGTGCCATGATCTTAGTTTTTTGAATCTTGAGTTTTAAGCCAGCTTTTCCACTCTCCTCTTTCACCTTCATCAAGAGGCTCTTTAGTTCCTCTCCACTTTCTGCCATAAGAGTAGTGTCATCTGCATATCTAAGGTTGCTGATAATTCTCTGGCAATCTTGATTCTAGCCTGAGCTTCATCCAGCCCAACATTTTGCATGATGTACTCTGCATATAGGTTAAATAAACAGGGTGACAATGTACAGCCTTGACGTACTCTTTCCCGATTTGGAACCAGTCTGTCATTCCATGCCCAGTTCTAACTGCTGCTTCTTGACCTGCATGCAGATTTACCTTACCTCACGAAACAGGTAAGGTGATCTATTCTCATCTCTTTAAGAATTTTCTGCAGTTTGTTGTGATCCACACAGTCAAAGGTTTTTGTGTAGTCAATGAAGCAGTTGCTTTTTTGGAATTCACTTTTTTTTCTGTCATCAAACAGATGTTGGCGATTTGATCTCTGATTCCTCTGCCTTATCTAAATCCAGCCATTACATCTGGAAGTTCTCATTTCATGTACCGTTGAAGCCTAGCTTGAAGGATTTTGAGCACTACCTTGCTAGCATATGAAATGAGTGCAATTCTATAGTAGTTTGAACATTCTTTGGCATTACCCTTCTGTGAGATTGGAATTAAAAATGACATTTTCCTGTCATGTGGCCACTGCTGAGATTTCCAAATTTGCTGGCATATTGAGTGCAGCACTTTTAATAGCATCATCTTTTAGGATTTGAAGTATCTCAGCTGGAATTCCATCACCTCCACTAGCTTTGTTTGTTGTAATGCTTTCTAAGGCACACTTGACTTCACACTCCAGGATGTCTGGCTCTAGATGAGTGTTCACATCGTTGTGGTTATCCAGATCATTAAAACTATTTTTTGTGTAGTTCTTCTGTGTATTCCTGGCACCTCTTCTTAATATCTTCTGCTTCTGTTAGTTTTGTACCATTTCTGTCCTTTGTTGTGCCCATCTTTGCATGGAATGTTCCCTTGGTAGCTCTGATTTTCTTAAAGAGATCTCTAGTCTTTCCCATTCTTTTGTTTTCCTCTCTTTCTTTGCATTATTCACTTAAGAAGTCTTTCTTATCTCTCCTTGCTATTCTTTGAAACTCTGCATTCAGATGGGTGTATCTTTTCTTTGTCTTTGTCTCTTCTTTTCTCAGCTGTTTGCAAGACATCCTCAGACAACCATTTTGCCTTTTTGCATTTCTTTTCCTTGGGGATCATTTTGTTCACTGCCTCCTGTGGAATGTTACAAACCTCTGTCCATAGTTTTTCTGGCACTCTGTCTATCAGATCTAATCCCTTGAATCTATTTGTCACTTCCACTATATAATTACAAGGGATATGATTTAGGTCATACTTGAATGGCCTAGTGATTTTCCCTACATTCTTCAAATTAAGTCTGAATTTTGCAATAAGGAGTTCACGATCTGATCACAGTCTGTTCCTGGTCTTGTTTTTGTTGACTGTATAGATCTTCTCCATCTTCGACTGCAAAGAATATAATCAACATGTTTTTGGTATTGACCATCCTGTGTTGTCCATGTGTAGGGTCTTCTCTTGAGTTGTTGGACAAGAGTGTTTGCTATGACCAATGTGTTTTCTTGGCAAAACTCTTGTTAGCCTCTGCCCTGCTTCATTTTGTGCTCCAAGGCAAGACTTGCCTGTTACTCCAGGTATCTCTTGATTTCCTAGCTTTTGCATTCCAGCCCCCTATGATGAATTTGTTGTAATTAGAAGTCACTAATTCTCTCTGAAATTCAATGTTCTCATCTGCAAAATGGGAAGATAATATGTTTTCTTAGAAGGACTGCTATGAGGACCTAATAAGAAAATGTGAGAGAAACACATTTAAATGTTGCAATGAAACTTAAGATATGACTGTTATTAGAGCATTTATTATTTTCTCCAAGAAAAGAAAACTTCTTGAAGTATTTATAAATTTATGAAATAGGTTATATTTAAAATTCTAGTCATAAGCATTAAATTTCCATAAAGGAAAAACATCTGTATTGGAAAAACATCTAGCAAAAACAGTCATCTACACAATAATATTTATGGAATGCTAGGTGCTATGCTGGGCTTCTCTGATGACTCAGTGGTAAAGAATTCCCATGTCAAGCAGAAGATTCCTGGGTCAGGGAAATCCCCTCGAGAAGGAAATGGCAAACTACTCCAGTATTCTTGCCTGGGAAATCCTATGGACAGAGCAGCCTGGTGGGTTATACTCCATGGAATCACAAAGGAGTCAGATATGACTTAGCAACTCAACAACAACAGCAGGGTCCTGTGCTGGGGATAAAATTGTGAACAAGATAGATCTGAATTTTTCCCTTATCAAGTTTATGATGTAAATCAGAACCTGCAGCAGGGGTCATTTGATTCATATTAAAATATGTATTTCCAAACCAACCACAGATATACTTAATCAGAATCACTGATAATGAAACTTGGGAATCTACATTTTCAAAAAGCATTGTGAGAAATTCTTAAGCATACTAAAGTTTGACATCAGTACTCCACAGTTTACAAAGGAGTTTCTTCGGAGTATGATTTGTTTTGTAGTGGCCCAAGAAACTGGTAGCTGTCTTTCTTTTTTCTGTTAAGCGGTAATACCAGTTACCAACTATAAAGAGTATAGCATCATAGAAGTAGGTCAAGTCTGAAAATATTCATTCTGTCAAAGAAGTACAGGCAAGTTAAATAATCAAGGAAAACTGAACACAAGAACATTGCAATCGGCATTCAGCTTCACTGGGGGGGAAGGTGGGAGAATATTAGGCACTGGCATGAGGTAGTTGAATAGTGCTTAAGACTTTGGTGGGAAGTTTGGTCAATATGACTGAACCATCTGTGTTTACTAATTGGCGATTATTGAATTTGGACTTCTAGTCTCTCAAGACACAAGGGAACTACCTTTCTTAATGATTACATTTCAAAGGGATGGCCCCAGTTTCTTGAAAAAACCAACATTCCTGGGTTGGAAAATTGACAGGATACTGGAAGAAGATTTCCATGGCAAAGGACAAAGAAAGAAATTACAATTGCAAGCTATCTAAAGTAAATACTCTAAGAAATGGGAGGAGAGGGACCTAGAGTCAATAAGAAATCTAATGTTAAGTCTAACTGAAAGACACGTTAAGGCTGGTGTCCATCAGATTTACTACTGTCTCTGTCACTAACTGTGAATTTGAACAAGCAATGTTCTCTCTTATGACCAGGACAATGAGGTTGTTTGATTGCAGGGTGTCTATTACAATGTCTAATGCAAGAAATCTATGTTTCAAAGGCTGTTATTTAGCCGTTATAGACTATTATTGTCTTACTGGTTTTTAAAATATTGAAACAGTTTTGAAATTGTTTTCAGATAGCCTCTGGTCTTTCTCTAAGACTCCCAGACCTTCCCAACCTAAAACCAATGCTTCTTGAACCCTACTTCAATACTAAGGTCATGTCCATCAGATATTATTTGTTAAATGTTTTGAATATCATTCTGTATGTTACAGTTTATACTCAGTCAGAAAATGACTTAAATGAAAAATAGCATTATCAAAAAAGGAATTCTTAAGATTTAAATATGTCATATTTCTCTGAGAATCTATATCAGTCATTGTAATTTCTCTATATTCTCTATAAGCCTTTGATATTTATTTTCCAGGAGCTAAAATGTTTTTCTCTTTTATATTCAATTAAAATCTATTCAATTTTGTTCTGCATAAAATGTACAGGAGCTCACAAATGAATCAAAACACTAACTTTTAGATTTTTCCATCTACTAAAGGGAGAGAGATACATGACTTATCTACAAGGCACTAAGAGGATACATGATTAATTCTGGTTGTAGGTAATGGGTTAGAGCTGAGATGTTTGAGAAAATTAAGACTATTTCTGGTAAGGTCCATTTGGATAGAAGTTGATTTATGGGACCAAGTAAAAATTTTTTTTCAGAATTTTAAAGCCTTTTTTCCTGTGGAGGAAGGATTAGACTTGTTCTGTATAGCCTCAAGTTTAGAATAGGCTCATGGGGGCTGGGAGGGGACATTACAAGGATATCTGAGGTTAATGCAAGAAATAATTTTTAAAAATCAAAGTTAATGTCAGTGTCCTGTTCTGAACTTTCACAGCACCACTAGGAGCACATTTTCAAGAATTAATGAAGTCAGAGATAAATTCTGACTTGGAATCTCTTATCAGACTATAAAATCCTGGGCAAAGATAGCATGGGATCTTTGGGTTTATCCAATATCTGATGCCTTTTTCCAGCACATATTGGATATCAGTTAGTGTGTCTCAAGTGAATAATTAATTTTAAAAAAAGATGTTCCAGCCTATTCTGGAGTGCCCATTCATAGATGTATTGTAAGAGAAATCCAGGCATCATGTAATTTTTTAGATTGGATGAATTAACACTGTCCAGCAGAATAAGTCTTGCTAAAATTCCTTAAAAGGTCCGAGTTACACATTCTGTGCATTAGATTCTGGACTTTAGCAGCCAGGTAGGTTTATATAGATTGAGTGTGTATAATGACACTTGGAAGTCTTAATTCAAATCCTAACAAAGATACTAGTGCCTAGTCGAGTCTGAATAAATGGATATTCAAGAATAGTTACTCCATCTGGATTAATTATACAATCAAATATAAATACTAGAGTTAAGCTATGATATAAACTTCCAGTCTTTGTCATTATGGGAAGAGGAGAATGTCTTCCACTCCATCAAATGAATGCTCAGCCCACTTATGGTTCACTTGCTGATCATGTTACTATTTACAGTAAGCCTCAGTTCAGTTCAGTCACTCAGTTGTGTCTGACTCTTTGCGACCCCATGAATTGCAGCATGTCAGGCCTCCCTGTCCATCATCATCTCCCGGAGTTCACTCAGACTCACGTCCATCGAGTCAGTGATGCCATCCAGCCATCTCATCCTCTGTCATCCCCATCTCCCCCTGCCCCCAATCCCTCCCAGCATCAGAGTCTTTTCCAGTGAGTCAGCTCTTCGCATGAGGTGGCCAAAGTCCTGGAGTTTCAGCTTTAGCATCATTCCTTCCAAAGAAATCCCAGGGCTGATCTCCTTCAGAATGGACTGGTTGGATCTCTTTGGAGTCCAAGGGACTTTCAAGAATCTTCTCCAACACCACAGTTCAAAAGCATCAATTCTTCAGCACTCAACTTTCTTAACAGTTCAACTCACATCCATGCAAGACCACTGGAAAAACCATAGCCTTGATTAGACAGACCTTTGTTGGCAAAGTAATGTTTCTGCTTTTCAATATGTATCTAGGTTGGTCATAACTTTTCTTCCAAAGAGTAAGTGTCTTTTAATTTCATGGCTGCCGTCACCATCTGCAGGGATTTTGGAGCCCCCAGAAATAAAGTCTGACACTGTTTCCACTGTTTCCCCATCTATTTCCCATGAAGTGATGGTACCAGATGCCATGATCTCCGTTTTCTGAAAGTTGAGCTTTAAGTCAACATTTTCACTCTCCTCTTCACTTTCTGCCATAAGGATGGGGTCATCTACATATCTGAGGTTATTGATATTTCTCCCGGCAACCTTGATGCAAGCTTGTGCTTCTTCCAGCCCAGAGTTTCTCATGATGTACTCTGCATATAAGTTAAATAAGCAGGGTGACAATATACAACCTTGACGTACTCCTTTTGCTATTTGGAACCAGTCTGTTGTTCCATGTCCAGTTCTAACTGTTGCTTCCTGACCTGCGTATAGGTTTCTCAAGAGGCAGGTCAGGTGGCTGGGTATTCCCATCTCTTTCAGAATTTTCCACAGTTTATTGTGATCCACACAGTCAAAGGCTTTGGCATAGTCAATAAAGCAGAAATAGATGTTTTTCTGGAATTCTCACTAGCCACTGCAAATGTGTTAGAGCTCATATGTAAAATGAAAATTCCTGGTCTAGGAAGCACTTTTTTTTTTTTTTTTGGTCTATTGTGTTTTACCTCTTGCAATGTTTCAGTTAAGTTCAGTCACTCAGTCATGTTGACTCTTTACAACCCCATAAACCATAGCACACCAGGCCTCCCTGTCCATCACCAATTTCCAGAGTCCACCCAAACCCATGTCCATTGAGTCGGTGATGCCATCCAACCATCTCATCCTCTGTTGTCCCCTTCTCCCCCTGCCTTCAATCTTTCCCATCATCAGGGTCTTTTCAAATGAGTCGGCTCTTTGCATCAGGTAGCCAAAGTCTTGGAGTTTCAGTTTCAACATTAGTCCTTGCAATGAACACTCAGGACTGATCTCCTTTAGGATGGACTGGTTGGATCTCCTTGCAGTCCAAGGGACTCTCAAGAGTCTTCTCCAATACCACAGCTTAAAGGCATCAATTCTTCAGCACTCAGCTTTCTTTATAGTCCAGCTCTCACATACATACATGACTATTGGAAAAACCATAGCCTTGACTAGACAGACCTTTGTTGACAAAGTAATTTCTCTGCTTTTTAATATGCTGTCTAGGATGGTCATAACTTTCCTTCCAAGGAATAAGCATCTTTTAATTTCATGGCTGCAGTCACCATCTGTAGTGATTTTGGAGCCCCAAAAAATAAAGTCAGCCACTATTTCCCCGTCTATTTGCCATGAAGTGATGGGACCAGATGCCATGATCTTAGTTTTCTGAATGTTGAACTTTAAGCTAACTTTTCCCCTCTCCTCTTGCACTTTCATCAAGAGTCTCTTTAGTTCTTCTTCACTTTCTGCCATAAGGGTGGTGTCATCTGCATATCTGAGGTTATTGATATTTCTCCTGGCAATCTTGATTCCATCTTGTGCTTCTTCCAGCCCAGAGTTTCTCATGATGTACTCTGCATAGAATTTTAATAAGCAGGGTGACAATATACAGCCTTAGCCTACTCCTTTTCCTATTTGGAACCAGTCTGTTGTTCCATGTGCAGTTCTAACTGTTGCTTCCTGACCTGCATACAGGTTTCTCAAGAGGCAGCTCAGGTGGTCTGATATTCCCATCTCTTTCAGAATTTTCCACAGTTTATTGTAATCCACACAGTCAAAGGCTTTGGAATAGTCAAGAAAGCAGAAATAGATGTTTTTTCTGGAACTCTCTTGCTTTTTCCATGATCCAGCGGATGTTGGCAATTTGATCTCTGGTTCCTCTGCCTTTTTGAAAACTAGCTTGACAATCTGGAAGTTCACGGTTCACGTATTGCTGAAGCCTGGCTTGGAGAATTTTGAGCCTTACTTTACCTGCGTGTGAGATGAGTGCAATTGTGCGGTAGTTTGAGCATTCTTTGGCATTGCCTTTCTTTGGGATTGGAATGAAAACTGACCTTTTCCAGTCCTGTGGCCACTGCTGAGTTTTGCAAACAAGCCGGCATATTGAGTGCAACACTTTCACAGCATCATCTTTCAGGATTTAAAATAGCTCAACTGGAATTACATCACCTCCACTAGCTTTTTTTTAAAATTTATTTATTTTAATTGGAGGCTAATTACTTTACAATATTGTATTGAGTGTTTGTAGTGATGCTTCATAAGGCCCACTTGACTTCACATTCCAGGATGTCTGACTCTAGGTGAGTGATCACACCATGGTTGTTATCTGGGTCATGAAGATCTATTTTGTACAGTTCTTCTGCATATTCTTGCCACCTCTTCTTAATATTTTCCACTTCTGTTAGGTCCATACCATTTCTTTCCTTTATTACACCCATCTTTGCATGAAATGTTCCCTTGGTATCTTTAATTTTCTTGAGATCTCTAGTTTTTCCCATTCTATTGTTTCCCTCTATTTCTTTATATTGATCACTGAGGAAAGGCTTTCTTATCTCTCCTTGCTATTCTATGGAACTCTGCATTCAGATGCTTATATCTTTCCTTTCCTCATTTGCTTTTCACTTCTCTTCTTTTCAGAGCTATTTGTAAGGCCTACTCAGACAGCCATTTTGCCTTTTTGCATTTCTTTTTCATGGGGTTGGTCTTGATCCCTATCTGCTGTACAATGTCACGAACCTCCATCCATAGTCCATCAGGCACTCTGTCTATCAGATCTAGTCCCTTAAATCTCTCACTTCCACTGTATAATCATAAGGCATTTGATTTAGGTTATACCTGAATGGTCAGTGGTTTTCCCCACTTTCTTCAATTTAAGTCTGAATCTGTCTCCTGTTCTGGTGGTGGTTTAGTTGCTAAATCGTGTCAGACTCATTGCAACTCCTAGCCCACCAGGCTCCTCTTTTCAAGGGATTCTCTAGGCCAGAATACTGGAGTGAGTTGCCAATTACTTCTCCAGGGGATATCCCTGACCCAGGGATCAAACTCAGTTCTCCTTCATTGCAGGCACATTCTTTACCGAGTGAGCCTCTAATGAACTTAAATTGTCTAGGCTGGGATACAGCATACTGAAATCAGGTCTTTTAACACTATTTCTAAATAAATCTCTGCTAATATGATTCCTCAAAATTCACTTTAAAATTAATAATTTTCTTTTATCAAATGGTTTGCTATTTTAATGTGTATTCAGATATCTGAGTTACTGCTTGGGAACTAGTAGTGTTTCATAAAAATAGGACTTTTTCTCTGGTTTGAGCAAAGTCTTCATTTTGTTAAATGTCTTGAGTGTTCAGAAATGAGAGGGATGCATTAAACTCTTCTTGTGGAAAGAAATCCTTGTGGTCATACATATAAATATATCCCTCACAGGGCAGAAGCAGTGATTCAATGGTACATCTGATTTCCTACCATTAATTTATTCTATTCTCCTGTGCCTCCAAGCTCCAAAAGCTCTGAGAATGATCCCATTGCAACATTACATGGACATTATGATTCTTTATACTCTTTCTAGTTGCAAATCTTTAACTTGACATTCATAATTTAACAAAGGCATGAAAAAGTCAAGAAAAGAGGCATGATGGGCTTGGTGTTGGAGAAGACTCTTGAGAGTCCTTTGGACTGAAAGGCTATCAAACCAGTCAATGTTAAGGGACATCCACCTTGAATATTCATTGGAAGGACCGATGCTGAAGCTCCAGTACTTTGGCCACCTGATGTAAAGAGCTGAGTCATTAGAAAAGACCCTGATACTGAGAAAGATTGCAGGCAGGAGAAGATGACAACAGAAGATGAGTTAGTTGGAGGACATCACTGTCTTGATGGACATGAGTTTGAGCAAGCTCCGGGTATGGTGAAGAACAGGGAGGCCTGGTGTGCCACAGGCCATGAGGTCGCAAAAAGTCAGACATGACTGAGTATCTGAGTGACTTTCAACAAATTGAAATAATGGTGATTCCTCCTTGGTTTTAAATCTACTAATTTAAATCCTACTACCTTTCAAATTTTCGTGAGAAAATTACCAGAATCATCCCTGTCACAGTTTAGTCTTGGATTTGAGCATCTTTATATCTAATTTCTCATCTAATATTCCAAATAAGTATCATTTCCAGATATATTAAGCATAGTCATTAATAGGAGCTCTTAATAAAGTGGTACCCAAACTGTATTTTCTCTAGTTATTATATGGAGCTGCTGCTGCCAAAGTCAGGATATATTTTGTCTATCA
This sequence comes from Ovis canadensis, assembly GCF_042477335.2. NCBI lineage: Eukaryota > Metazoa > Chordata > Mammalia > Artiodactyla > Bovidae > Ovis > Ovis canadensis. The sequence continues at coordinate 147,995,252 of NC_091246.1, read as the reverse complement.
AGTTCTCTGTGGCTACCAGTCTTGTCACTTCTGTCATAGGTGGAAATTAAGTTGATTTGACAAGATTTACCTTTCACAATGCCAGGCAGATTTTACCCAGTAACCCATGATTTTCTAGGTGCTTGAAAATTGATTTTTTGATATCTTTCAATAAGTTTCCAACATATAAGTAGTGATGATGACAGACCTATAATTTTTAGGGATATCTTTATTTTTAAAATCATCATGGAGTAGGAAAAAGAAACACACTGAGATAAGTACTGCATTTATTCTTTCAACATAGTTGACTCCCCAAGTACTTTACAAATTAAATGATGTTGGATTAATTGTTCTTCATTGGCTTTGGCAAACTCCTGAAAAAGTGTTGTAAGTCACCAGAACTTGCAGTTCAGTATGTCACAGTTTATGAGATTAGTTTTACATAAGAAACTTTATATCACACCCAAATATCATAGCTGTTGTATATTTCAAGTTTTCAAATAAATTTAGGAAACGTAATTTGAGGATTGGCTAAACTCTGCAACTATTTATATGATTTATGATCCTTTCTATGTAAGAAAACTCATTAGTTAAACACTTAAGAAGTGATTTACATTAAAATGTATTTCTGCCATTAGATTCATTTATGAAAAAAAATTAGGCAATATTGCCCTAAATAATATATCACTCTAACAATTATATATGAAAACCTCCAGACTGGAATAATATCTATTAGAAGGACCAAATAAAAATCAGATGGCTAATTAGACTTTGTGATTACAGCCTCTAAGGAGAAAGACTCTTAATAAGTTCAACTGAAATAATATATACTTTAAAATATATAAAATAAAATAAAATAATCTCAAAACTGTGATATTCCATGGTTTGTAGAAGATAACTGATTTTTTAAGCACTTTTGGGATGCCAGTCATTACACTTAAATACTGCTAATAAAAGCCAATATCCATTGAACACTTACTCCATAATAGGAACTATATTAAGTTCTTAATAAAAATGATTTCACTTAGCATATTCATCTCACAAGGGTTCTACTGGGAAATATTATCATTTCAATTTTTAGATGAAGTAACTAATGTTTGGACATGTAAATAATGTATTTAAAGTCATATAAGTACTGGTGGTTGAGTATTTGAAGCCAGTTGTTCTTAATGTGCACTCCATGTGCCTGACCACTTCATAACATTACCAAATGTTCCAAACTGTCACAAATAACTCTGGAGTTAGATATCATATTCATTTTTATACATATGGAACTCAAATCTTAGTGATGGTTAACACATAGTTTAGTCATATATAGTTCAAAAATGCCACCTAGATTCAAATTCATACCCTTTGTCTCTAGAGATCTACAGGAAAAAATAATAAGTAACCATTAATTTATCTGGAACAAATTAACCTGTTAGTTTCAAAATAGTGAAAAGAATCTGGTTCTGATGAGGCATAAGGCAGACAAATTCTTCTGTAACTCAAAGGGTCTACATGTGGGAGTACCCAGGAAGTACAACTCTTTGGAGCCATAGAGCATGTCCCTAGGCAGCCAAGAAGGAGCATCCCATAGGGACTGGAACATCTGGAGAAGAGCATGAAATTAAAAGACGCTTACTCCTTGCAAGAAAAGTTATGACCAACCTAGACAGCATATTCAAAAGCAGAGACATTACTCTGCCGACTAAGGTCCGTCTAGTCAAGGCTATGGTTTTTCCAGTGGTCATGTATGGATGTGAGAGTTGGACTGTGAAGAAGGCTGAGCACCAAAGAATTGATGCTTTTGAACTGTGGTGTTGGAGAAGACTCTTTGGAGTCCCTTGGACTGCAAGGAGATCCAACCAGTCCATTCTGAAGGAGATCAGCCCTGGGATTTCTTTGGCAGGAATGATGCTAAAGCTGAAACTCCAGTACTTTGGCCACCTCATGTGAAGAGTTGACTCATTGGAAAAGACTCTGATGCTGGGAGGGATTGGGGGCAGGAGGAGAAGGGGACGACAGAGGATGAGATGGCTGGATGGCATCACTGACTTGATGGACTCAAGTCTTAGTGAACTCCGGGAGTTGATGGACAGGGAGGCCTGGCGTGCTGTGATTCATGGGGTCGCAAAGAGTCGGACACGACTGAGCGACTGAACTGAACTGAACTGAACTGAAGATCTTTCATAATTCTTTTACACATACATGGTTCCCTTCAGATTCTTATGACAGGACACTTTTATTTTCTCTATGTTCTTTTAAATAGCTCGTAAAATTAGCATAGAATCATGGCATGGTAGATATATTTGGGCTCGAACATGGTAACAGACTGCTTCTAGACTCTCCAGTTATTTGTTTGTCTTTCTCACTAAGAGAAATAAAACTCAGAGATGTCAATATACCCAAGAGAAATTATTGCTCTCCCAGGCTCTGTCACAGATAGGGCTAGCTATAGAGCACAAGTCTGGCTACGGAGAGGTAGCTAGGGAGTCCTGGGGAGGAAACTAAGAAAAAAGAGTCTCGCCAAGAGAAGAGCATTTGGTCTTTCTGCATTCTTCTGAGAACATGGATGCAGTTGTTGTTTCCTTGAGTATGGCACTTTTCCTATAAACTTAAAAGCTACATTCTAACAATGATGCAGAAAGACTGATGACATAACCTATCTTGGCCTACTTCTGAATACGTCTGTAGATGAAAATGATGTGGTATGATTCTCTGTTTAAGCCACTGTGCCAGGGATTTCTGTAATTTACAGTCATATGAAATATGATTTATTAATGGAGTCCTAAAAGAAGTGCAGTGATTCCCCAAAATTATTTTAGTCATAATGTAGTTTATTTAAATTACTTCATATGTGTGTGTGTATATATATATATATATGTGTATATATATATATACATATATATATATATGTATATACCTTAAGCATAGAATAGTTAAAATCATTGTTTTTAGGTTGAGGGAAGGGTATTAAATGTGGGTTTCCATTCTAAGCACCCCTGACTATCCTTTTTTGGAAAAAAATTAAGAGACTCAAAGTAAAATAAGACTTTGTGTTTATTAAAGTTTGATTTGCAATCAGGAGGAGTGAAATGCTCATTAGCCAGAGGTGTGTGCTCACTACACACTTATATCAGAATTTCAGCTTTGCTCTTGTAGATGAAGACAGCCTTGTGGCTCTCTGGGGGAGGAAAGTCCTGCAGAAACCCATGTAGGACAGATGAGAGCTCCGGACATTGTGTACCAAAGAGAAAAGTTACCTTACAGTTCCAAGTTTGTGAACTTCAACAGGGCCAAAAGAGGTTCTAATAAGGTGCATTTGAAAATGGTCTTTGTGTTTGTCCAGCAAAACATTACGGGCTCATTCATTTGTGAAGACTCCTTTGATCTTTAACTGCTAATGAGGAGCTCTGTGTTATTATGGAGAGACTAATCTCATCACCATTGTCCTTTATGCAGATCTCACAGGTACCTCCACAGGGCACTCAAGTCCCTACAGAATATGATTGTAGATTATTGCCTCTGCTTTACCAAGTCATGACAAATCTTACTAGAGGGGGTGTCCTGCCACAGGTTAAACCTGTTCTTGTTGACTAGAGAAGTACTCAGTTTCATCACAGGGTAGGTGAAGAGCTCACTAAGAGCAACCTCCCGCAGCAAATAAAAACCATGGGAATGTCTGAGGGATGTGTCTGTGAATCTGGAATGTGAAATGCAGAGTCTCAATTATGTTTTGAAGATATTTTTTAAAAAAGGAAAACTCCACATCTCTAGAAATAGGGAGTCTCGGGATGGGGGGGATGGGAAACAGAGTTTCTAAATTCCTAGAATAATTTTACTGAAACCAGTCCTTACCCAACACCTGTAGGCTGTTTCACCGTGGGAAGTGGCTCTATGTATGAACAAAGTTGTTCTGAGGGCCCTGCTCAAATGAGACTTACTCTTGGGAAGGAACTTCCTCCAAAGCATTGCTGTCAGTGGGCATGACCCTGGATTGCATGTGGACCAGAGCAGAGGTTCTGTACTAGTCATGGAGTCTTTGCCAAACCACTGTGGGCAGCATTGCCCACAGGAACAGACGAGATGCCCTTTTCTGACAAGCGCATCTTTTTCTGAAAACTAACGGCAACCTCATCCTGAGCATCTTCATGACTTCCACAAGAGATACTTGATTATAGACCTTCATCACCTGAGTCAGCTCCCCACAGTGGCATGTAGAGTGTTTGGACTCACCTCTCATTCTGACTGAGGGCTTCTTGAAAATGTAAGGGTGGAGAATTTAGAAACTTTCTAATTTTGCCATGGCATTCAGGGAATGAGCTAGGCATAGTCCTTGAACCCCCAGGTATTAAAAGACCATCCAATTCATATAAATGTAAAGAAACTAAGGCTCCGAGAGACCAAGTGACTTAACTGACTATCTTTAGGTACACACTTGCCTCTCTGGGCAGCTGGCTGTCATCTCGGTATTTGTGGAAGTGTTCTAAGAGCATAATACCATTTTAATCCTTTGACTTACACTGACTTTATTTCTGAAAGGCAAATCCATCCTTAACAGATAATTTGTCTCCCCTAAAAATCCAAAATTAATTCAGTTTTATAAATTCAAAATTAATTGACAATCTTTGAGGAAATTTTTAAATGTATCTTGATTGGTTTTAGTATAGTACTCAAAAGAAATAAGTCTACTGAATGCTATCTCTTGTACCACATGAAGAGATTCTTCTGACACTGAAATACTCTCAGAGTTCCACATATTTCCTTTAACACACGATCTGTGTAACTCTCTCAGGTCACGGAAAGCATTCGTGTTCCATTTTATTCCTAAGACACTGAAGCTCAAGACCATGTGGTGGCTGAACAGAAAATCAAGGGCGACAATGTCCATGAACTTAGTTCCAGATCTATATTCTTTGCTACTATACTGCAAGCATGTCCACACCATTACATCCATTCTTACTACACTGTTCTGTCTCCCTCATGTTCACTTACTGAATAAGAAGGTGATTTTCTTATTGTTGTTTTCTGTCATTTCCTAAGGGGGAAAAAAATCTATATATGCACTTGCCTATCTAATGACAGAATTTAAGCAGTGTCTACCTTCAAGTCTCAGCTGGGCTGACTTTTGTGTTGTATTAATTACCAATTTTCCATTTCCCCTTGATTTGCAAATGTTTGGGGGGTGGGAGTGAACAGAGGGTGGAACAGCATAGATTGAGTGCTCTTGCCTTTAATATCACATGTGGAAATTCCCTTCACCCATAAGGCTACTTTAATTTATTTTATCAAAATGGTTATTTACTTACCAGTGTACTTTCTACACTTTCTGATTATTATTTCCATGTCATTGAAAATGTCATGCTTTTCTGCATTTTTTATTTTGTGTGTGTGCTGAGTCACTTCAGTCATGTCCGACCCTTTTGCAACCACATGGGACTGTAGCCCTGCCAGGCCTCTCTGTCCATGGAATTTCCTAGGCAAGAATAATGGAGTGATATTTTCTTCTCCAGGAATCTTCCCAACCCAGAGATTGAACCCATGTCCTGCACTGGCAGGTGGGTTCCTTACCACTGAGCCACCAGGTAAGCCTGTATATATGCATATGTGTGTGTACATATTTTTTCTTTGCATTGATCACTGAGGAATGCTTTCTTACCTCTCCTTGCTATTCTTTGGAACTCTGCATTCAGATGCTTATATCTTTTCTTTCTTCCTTTGCTTTTCATTTCTCTTCTTTTCAGAGCTATTTGTAAGGCCTCCTCAGACAGCCATTTTGCCTTTTTGCATTTCTTTTCCATGGGGATGGTCTTGCTCCCTGTCTCCTGTACAATGTCCAAACCTCCATTCATTGTTCATCAGGCACTCTGTCTATCAGATCTAGGCCCTTAAATCTATTTCTCACTTCCACTGTATAATCATAAGGGATTTGATTTAGGTCATACCTGAATGGTCTAGTGGTTTTCCCTACTTTCTTCAATGTAAGTCTGAATTTGGCAATAAGAAGTTCATGATCTGAGCCACAGTCAGCTCCCAGTCTTATTTTTGCTGACTGTATAGAACTTCTCCATCTTTGGCTCCAAAGAATATAATCAACCTGATTTCGGTGTTGACCATCTGGTGATGTCCATGTGTAGAGTCTTCTCTTGTGTTGTTGGAAGAGGGTGTTTGCTATGAACAGTGAGTTCTCTTGGTAAAACTCTATTAGTCTTTGCCCTGCCTCATTCCGTACTCCAGGGCCAAATTTGCCTGTTACTCCAGGTGTTTCTTGACTTCCTACTTTTGCATTCTAGTCCCCTATAATAAGAAGGACATATTTTTTGAGTGTTAGTTCTAAAAGGTCTTGTTGGTCTTCATAGAACTGTTCAACATCAGCTTCTTCAGCATTACTGGTTGGGGCATAGTGTTGGATTATGGTGATATTGAATGGTTTGCCTTGGAAAAGAAAAGAGATCATTCTATCGTTTTTGAGATTGCATCCAAGTACTGCATTTCAGACTCTTGTTGACTATGATGGGTACTCCATTTCTTCTGAGGGATTCCTGCCCACAGTAGTAGATATAATGGTCATCTGAGTTAAATTTACCCATTTCAGTCCATTTTAGTTTGCTGATTCCTAGAATGTCAATGTTCACTCTTGCCATCTCCTGTTTGGCCACTTCCAATTTGCCTTGATACATGGGCCTAACATTCCAGGTTCCTATGCAATATTGCTCTTTACAGCATTGGACCTTGCTTCTAATACCAGTCACATCCACAACTGGGTATTGTTTTTGCTTTGGCTCCATCCCTTCATTCTTCATGGAGTTATTTCTCCACTGATCTCCAGTAGCGTATCGGGCACCTACCGACCTGGGGAGTTCCTCTTTCAGTATCTTATCATTTTGCCTTTTCATACTATTCATGGGGTTCTCAAGGCAAGAATAGTGAAGTGTTTTGCTATTCTCTTCTCCAGTGAACCACATTCTGTCAGACCTCTTACCATGACCCGCCTGTCTTGGGTGGCTCCACATAGCATGGCTTAGTTTCATTGAGTTAGACAAGGCTGTGGTCTGTGTGATTAGATTGGCTAGTTTTCTGTGATTATGGTTTCATGTGTCTGCCCTCTGATGCCCTCTCGCAACACCTACCATCTTACTTGGATTTCTCTTACCTTGGACCTGGGGTATCTCTTCACAGCTGCTCCAGCAAAGCACAGCCGCTGCGCCTTTCCTTGGATGAGGGGAATCGCCACACAGCCACGCCTCCTGACCTTGAACATGGAGTAGCTCCTCTCAGCCCTTCTGCACCCGAGCAGCCACCCCTCCTTGGACGTGGGGTTGCTCATCTCGGCCACCGCCCCTGACCTTGGGCGAGAGGTAGCTCCTCTCGGCCAAGCTTCTGTGCAGTGTGTCACAGCCGCCACACTTCGATGCAAAGAAATAGAGGAAAACAGCGATCAATGCAAAGAAATACAGGAAAACAACAGAAAAGGAAAAAACTAGAGATCTCTTCAAGAAAATTAGAGATACCAAGGGAACATTTCATGCAAAGATGGACTCAATAAAGGACAGAACTGGTATGGACCTAACAAAAGCAGAAGATATTAAGAAGAGGTGGTAAGAATACACAGAAGAACTGTACAAAAAAACTCTTCATGACACAGATAATCATGATGGTGTGATCACTCATCTAGAGCCAGACATCCTGGAATGTGAAGTCAAGTGGGCCTTAGAAAGCATCACTACGAACAAAGCTAGTGGAGGTAATGAAATTCCAGTTAAGCTATTTCAAATTCTGAAAGATGATGCTGTGAAAGTACTGCACTCAATATGCCAGCACATTTGGAAAACTCAGCAATGGCCACAGGATTGGAAAAGGTCAGTTTTCACTCCAATCCCAAAGAAAGGCAATGCCAAAGAATGCTCAAACTACTGCACAATTGCACTCATCTCACACGCTAGGAAAGTAATGCTCAAAATTCTCCAAGACAGGCTTCAGCAATACATGAACTGTGAACATCTAGATGTTCAAGCTCGTTTTAGAAAAGGCAGAGGAACCAGAGAACAAATTGCCAATATCCGCTGGATCATGGAAAAAGCAAGAGAGTTCCAGAAAAACATCTATTTCTGTTTTATTGACTATGCCAAAGCCTTTGACTGTGTGGATCACAATAAACTGTGGAAAATTCTGAAGGAGATGGGAAAACCAGACCACCTGACCTGCCTCTTGAGAAACTTGAATGCAGGTCAGGAAGCATGAGTTAGAACTGGACATGGAACAACAGACTGGTTCCAAATAGGAAAAGGAGTACATCAAGGCTGTATATTGTCACCCTGCTTATTTAGATTCTATGCAGAGTACATCATGAGAAACACTGGACTGGAAGAAACACAAGCTGGAATCAAGATTGCTGGGAGAAATATCAATAACCTCAGATATGCAAATGACACCACCCTTATGGCAGAAAGTGAAGAGGAACTAAAAAGCCTCTCGATGAAAGTGAAAGAGGAGAGGAAAAAAGTTAGCTTAAAACTCAACATTCAGAAAACAAAGACCATGGCATCTGGTCCCATCACTTCATGGGAAATAGATGGGGAAACTGGAAACAGTGTCAGACTTCGTTTTTCTGGGCTCCAAAATCACTGCAGATGGTGATGGCAGCCATGAAATTAAAAGATGCTTATTCCTGAAAGGAAAGTTATGACCAACCTAGATAGTGTATTGAAAATCAGAGACATTACTTTGCCAACAGAGGTCCATCTAGTCAAGGCTATGGTTTTTCCAATGGTCATGTATGAGTTGGACAGTGAAGAAAGCTGAGCCCCAAAGAATTGATGTCTTTAAACTGTGGTGTTGGAGAAGACTCTTGAGAGTCCCTTGGACTGCAAGGAGATCCAACCAGTCCATTCTAAAGGAGATCAGTCCTCGGTGTTCATTGGAAAGACTGATGCTGAAGCTGAAACTCCAATACTTTGGCCACCTCATGCGAAGAGTTGACTCATTGAAAAAGACCCTGATGCTGGGAGGGATAGGAGGCAAGAGGAGAAGCGGACAACAGAGAATGAGATGGCTGGATCACATCACCAACTGAATAGACTTGAGTTTGAGTAAACTCTGGGAGATGGTGATGGACAGGGAGGCCCAGGGTGCTGAGATTCATGGGGTCACAAAGAGTCGGACACAACTGAGCGACTAACCTGAACTGTGTGTGTATATATATATGTGTGTGTGTGTGTGTGTGTGTGTGTGTATGTGTATGTGTGTGTGTGTGTATGTATGTATATATACAATTTGCCATTTCAACCATTTTATAAGTTTACAGTTCAGTGGCATTAAGTGCATTCACATTGTTATGTAACCATCACCACCATCCATCTCCAGAAACTTTTCATCATCCCAAACTGAAACTCTGTACCCATTAAACAATAACTCTTCATTCTCTTCTCCTCTCAGCCTTGGTAACCACTATTCAATAGTCTATGTCTATGAATTTGACTATTCTAAATACTCATCCAACCAGTCCATTCTGAAGGCGATCAGCCCTGGGATTTCTTTGGAAGGAATGATACTGAAGCTGAAACTCCAGTACTTTGGCCACCTCATGCAAAGAGCTGACTCATTGGAAAAGACTCTGATGCTGGGAGGGATAGGGGGCAGAAGGAAAAGGGGACGACAGAGGATGAGATGGCTGGATGGCATCACCGACTCGATGGACATGAGTTTTGAGTGAACTCTGGGAGTTGGTGATGGACAGGGAGGCCTGGCGTGCTGCGATTCATGGGGTTGCAAAGAGTCAGACGTGACTGAGCGAATGAACTGAAGTACTTCATATGTTGCAGAAGGAAATGGCAACCCCCTAGTCCATGTGTTCGCAAGAGTTGCACATGACTTAGCGACTAAACCGCTTCCATCAAGTACCTCATATAAGTGGAACTGTACAATATTTGTTCTTTTGTAACTGACTTTCACAGTATAGGGTCATCCATGTAACAGCATATATCAGAATTTCCTTCCTTTTATAGGCAGAATAATATTCCATTGTATGTATATGCTACATTTTGCTTATCCATTCATATGTTGATGTATACCTTGTTTACCTCTACCCTTTGACTATTGTGAATATGCTGCTATGAAAATAGGTGGGCTAACAGTCATCAAGACAGTATGGTACTGGCACAAAGACAGACATATAGATCAATGGAACAAAATAGAAAGCCTAGAGATAAATCCACACACATATGGACACCTTATCTTTGACAAAGGAGGCAAGAATATACAATGGAGTAAAGACAATCTCTTTAACAAGTGGTGCTGGGAAAACTGGTCAACCACTTGTAAAAGAATGAAACTAGATCACTTTCTAACACCGCACACAAAAATAAACTCAAAATGGATTAAAGATCTAAATGTAAGATCAGAAACTATAAAACTCCTAGAGGAGAACATAGGCAAAACACTCTCAGACATAAATCACAGCAGGATCCTCTATGATCCACCTCCCAGAATTCTGGAAATAAAAGCAAAAATAAACAAATGGGATCTAATTAAAATTAAAAGCTTCTGCACAACAAAGGAAAATATAAGCAAGGTGAAAAGACAGCCATCTGAATGGGAGAAAATAATAGCAAATGAAGCAACTGACAAACAACTAATCTCAAAAATATACAGGCAACTTCTGCAGCTCAACTCCAGAAAAATAAACGACCCAATCAAAAAATGGGCCAAAGAACTAAATAGACATTTCTCCAAAGAAGACATACGGATGGCTAACAAACACATGAAAAGATGCTCAACATCACTCATTATTAGAGAAATGCAAATCAAAACCACAATGAGGTACCACTTCACACCAGTCAGAATGGCTGTGATCCAAAAATCTGCAAGCAATAAATGCTGGAGAGGGTGTGGAGAAAAGGGAACCCTCCTACACTGTTGGTGGGAATGCAAACTAGTACAGCCACTATGGAGAACAGTGTGGAGATTCCTTAAAAAATTGCAAATAGAACTACCTTATGACCCAGCAATCCCACTTCTGGGCATACACACCGAGGAAACCAGAATTGAAAGAGACACATGTACCCCAATGTTCATCGCAGCACTGTTTATAATAGCCAGGACATGGAAACAACCTAGATGTCCATCAGCAGATGAATGGATAAGAAAGCTGTGGTACATATACACAATGGAGTATTACTCAGCCGTTAAAAAGAATTCATTTGAATCAGTTCTGATGAGATGGATAAAACTGGAGCCGATTATACAGAGTGAAGTAAGCCAGAAAGAAAAACACCAATACAGTATACTAACACATATATATGGAATTTAGGAAGATGGCAATGATGACCCTGTATGCAAGACAGGGAAAGAGACACAGATGTGTATAATGGACTTTTGGACTCAGAGGGAGAGGGAGAGGGTGGGATGATTTGGGAGAATGACATTCTAACATGTATACTATCATGTGAATTGAATCGCCAGTCTATGTCTGACGCAGGATGCAGCATGCTTGGGGCTGGTGCATGGGGATGACCCAGAAAGATGTTCTGGGGAGGGAGGTGGGAGGGGGGTTCATGTTTGGGAATGCATGTAAGAATTAAAGATTTTAAAATTTAAAAAATAAAAAACTAAAAATTAAAAAAAAAAAAAGAAAAAAAAAGAAAATAGGTGGGCTAAAATCTGTTTGAGTTTCTGCTTTCACTTCTTTTTAGTATGTACTCTGACATGAAAGTTTTGAATCACATGATAAATGCACATTTAGTTTTGTGGGGAACCACCATACTGTCTTCCAGAGAAGCTGCACCATTTTAAGTACTCTCCAGCAATGTGCAAACATTCCAATTCTTCCATACTTCACGAACACTGGATATTTTCTGTTTTTATATTAAAGTTGTTTTATAAATGCTTTATAACTATATAGCATTATGCCTTTCCTCTAGTAGTCCTCCACAAGCATTTATTGAATTAGGAAATGATGTTATATCTTCAGTTCATTGATACTTCTGGCCTTGTAGCAAGGTATTTTTTAAATCCGGCATCCATGGGCATCAGAATCACTTGTGGTAGTCTGTAAGAAAGCAGATTCCCAAGGCCACATTCCACACCAATTGGGGTTTTAGGACTCTGCAATTTTAACAGCATCTCAGTTGATTTTGGTGCAAGATAAAAGTAGGAATCAGTGCATTTGGCCAGATTGTAAACCCTAGAACATGGGACTGATCCTTTCTAACCCTTTGGCAGATTCCCACAGTAAACTCTAAAACTGTTTTCCTTTATATTATGAACACTGAGATATGTATTTATATGTATTTTAAACCTCACAAGAGCAAGTTTTGGATGGTTGTTTTCTATCCATGGATTCTCTGTGTGAGAGTGGTAGAAGCCTGCCTGTAACAGAACATGAGCTTTGTGCTAAATAACAAGTATTGTCTGGTACCCAGCCTGCTTGGGATAATCCATGAAACATTTAATAATATCTTCTTTTATTAAATACCAGTTATCTACATCCTGCAGACAGTTTCCGGGATGCTGGGGGATCGGTCCTTTGACTGTGGATGGGTTTTTGTTCTATAGAATTTGAAAACAAAAGCTGCTTCAATCAGCCTTTACCTGGCAAACCTTGTAAGCTGAGTACCCAGCACAAGCAGGGGTTATGGTCGAAAGTGCACTTCTCTCTCCCATGACTTACTAAATAATGTAGCTCCCCGAGCTAGCTATGAGAGATTTGGTGTCTTGTAACCTCTATCTAGCGACGTATGTCCATCATGCTTGATGTTCATTAGTTAGATGAGATCAGTGAGTTAAAGAACTGTTAAATTTGTGTTTCCCTTTAATGGATATGTAACTGTGGTAGCCGAGTCACAGGACAGGAATTTGACAGAAAAGGACATGGCGGTAAGATAATCTTATTGCTAATATACAACTTCACAAATTTTTTAATAACTTGTCTTAGCTAGGTGCTTTGCCATTTCTTTTAATAAATGTGAATGAGGAGGTAAAAAAAGAATAATAAACAAATGCATTATTCCTATTTTTTCTTCATGTATATGAATTATGCATGTATCTTGTTAGTGACAAATTAAGTAAAGTACTAATTTTAGGTACATTTTCAGAAGGAAAACTAATTGAAAATCTGTTTTGATGAAGTTAGAATACCAAAAAAAAAAATTAATGGAATCGGCAACATCTAATATTAAAGCTATAGTCAGATTTTTTTTAATAGTCTTTGAAACTCTTGATTCATTTCTTTCAAATTCTTATCAGGGAGATGTTCAGCAACTATTCGCCAAAGCTAATTAAAAGTTCCCTCCCCAAAATAGCTCAATTAATTTTTTGACAAATATTTTTTGTCAATCTCGTTGTCATTAGATTTTTTTCTCTGAAAAAATGAGTACTGTCTGAGAATATTTCAAAGTCAGGACAAAAATACTGAATGCTGGATAAAAGAAATATAACCAAAAGAGAAAAATAAATTACACTAATATTAGTATTAGAAACCTAATGCTAGGGATTCTTACACATTTTTGGAAGGTGCTAGTTTAAATTATTTCCCTAATCTTAACTTGCTTTCAACAGTTGCAAGACTGAGGATTTCCTTGCCAGAGAATCTGGCTCAGTGACAACAGAAATTTGGCATGTTCTTAGAAACCTTTTGCTTTGTATTTTGAAACTACAGTTTGCTGATGTTGATATGCCTCACAATCTTCTTATGTTCTGTCATCTTGTTGGGCTCATTAGCTACTGTGTTAAAGGAGGCTAGTATTATATTGTGAAATATTTTCCCCTTCCAGGCATATAGCTGTAGTTACCAAAGATGAGACACCTACTGAAAAAAGTTCTACCATATAATACATTTTTATTCTAATCTGATTTTTTTATTATTAAATTGATAGAGACTTCATTTGATTGACAGATTTTTCTAAATTTGTTTGGTATGAAAATAGCTAAAATGTATGTGAAAACATGTTTTTATACTGTAGTCATATTTTAGGGCTTCAGGAGAAGCCCAGATTCTACTCTGATCCCTGAAATGCAGTGCTTAAGAGGGTGGAGTGTGTTGGGAAAATAAAAGATTTAGAAACCAGTAGAAATAATTGCATGCAAACAGGCACTTATTTTTAAAAAGCAAGTTGATTTATGTAAAAATTCTTGTATGAAACAGCTTTGTCATGCAATCCAAACCCTCTGCAGCATGCTGTGTTCAGAACTTCAAAATAAACATTAAACAATTGGATAGAGTAAACAGGGTTAAATAACCCCCTGAAGAACTCCACCTTCCTATATATGGCAAAAGGCTTCCCATCCGGGTCCCCACAGGAAATATGTTGAAGAGGCTTCCCGAGTTCCTGAAGTCGAGTTTGTATCCTTCATAATGTTTGGCTGGTTACTTAATGTGAAGTGCCATGAATTTTGAGCAATGGAAATGACATCACTTGCAGTCAGACTCAAGCATCATTTCATAGAAGCAATATAAATATATATACATAACCACAGAGGGAAAAAGGAATGATTGCATGCTGATTCTAGGGAGGGTTGGGTAGTGTTGTAATTTAAAACAGAGATGACTGCAGTAAACTGACTCTTGGGTTTAAATTACCTTCAATGGCTTTTCTCTGCTGCGTGAAAACTGAGAATATTTGAATTTGATGCTATAAATATTAGAGTAATAGGTGGGAGATTTTTAAATATTTTAGAAAAATCTGTAACTGTTTCAAAAGGCATCATTTCTTTTTTCTCTCCCAAGGAAGGAGGTAGACAATTTAAAGTTGCTAAAGACAGTATTGTTTTTAAGTGTGGGAAAGCCAACTTCCTCAAATCTCAATACACTAACACAATTATTTTTACTTTTTAAAATGCTTTCAGTTCTTGAACATACGGATGTATTTTGAATTAATGAAATACATTTACTTTCATGTGTTTATTTGCTTAATGTTATTTTGAATTAATGAAATACATTTACTTTCATGTGTTTATTTGCTTAATGTTATAATGTATGTTATTTCAATATTTTGATGCTACCTTCCTATTTACTAGTTCAGATGGTCACATAATTTCACTGTGTAGCTGAACTATAATTAAAACATTCCTCATGCTTTGAACTTTAGGATTTTCTTTTATAACGACTATAAAAATGCTGGAAGGGACATTTGCATATAAAGAGGGTTCTTCTATTAAATTATTACTTCAGGATAAATTTTCCATTTTGCCAAAATTATCAGCACTTTTGTCACCCTTGCTGTATATCAGGCTGTTCAAAATTTTTCACTTAATATGATTCTATAATAATAATCATATATCTTTTAGATCTGGAAGTGCGTTTCAAATTGATAAATAACTCTGCTTTAAACTTGAAACACTCTTAGAACAAAATTATACCAAAGCATGTTTCTAAATACAAGAAACAAGAATTATGATTTACAAGAAGTGTTAGTAAATCAACCATATAAGACTATTTACGAAGCTTATTTAAAATTTGACTTCAGGGAATTTCAGTAGAACGGGAAAGCATTTGGTAATTTTTCTTCTCACCAAGAGTTGCTCAGAGACTTCATTTTTCTTTGAGCATATTGATGTGCTTGACAGGCAAAAATCATTGTTGTTTGTGACACGTGCCACACACCTTATATATCACATAGTGTTATAGTTACATGTTATGTTATATATTATTATAGCTACATACTATAATTATATTCATAAATAAACTCAATGTAACAATAATAGAGGCAGGAGATAATTCTTATAGAGATCACAAGATATAAGAACATTTTTGTAAGTGTTCAGTTGTTAATGCCTTGATGACTTAATCTTGGTTAAGGTTTTCCTTTCTTTGCTTAAAAATTCTCCCTCTATACACCTGATACTCTTTTATATAAGATAGCAAGCAGATCACTAGGTAGCAACAAGAACTAAAGACTTTGGAATCCTCATGTGAATGCTAGCTCATTTATATAATGCACTAAACCTTGGCAGATTTTATCTCTGTCAGTCCCTACAAACTATCACTCTTTTTATTATTGTTTCACAACAGACCTGAAAGTGTGGACTTCAGATCACTTTCCTTAAAATGACCTCAGATGCTTATTAAATAGTGAACCACAGCATCTTTGATAAGTCAGGAATTGTTCAAGAGAGTCATGCCTTAAGTTGAGACCGGAAGCATAATTATGAGGTATCAGAACATAAGGGGGAAGAGTATGGAGGCAGAAAGAACAGCATTTGCAAAAGTCTTCTGGAAGGAGAGAAAATAAGGAATATATGAGACTGAAAGAACAAAGTGTTGAAATCCCAGAGAAAGAGGATGATAGAGAAGAATATTGCTTGAAAATCTATTAAATCATAAATACAATCCCCTAAACAAGGAAAAATGCACAGTCCATTTGCTGAAGTTAGATCAAAACACTTTGTGTCGCATGTGACAATGCAGGACAGCATGCATTTCTATGCCAACATTGGATGTATTATGCCCTAGTGCTTTTTCTTTTTTTTTCAGTTAATCCTGCTCCTGTGGACATTTTTCAGTTTTACTCTACCTCAGTCTGCTTAGCTAAAACCTCTGTCTCAATTGACACAACATAGTTATGCCTAACTTAGGCAAGACATCCACTCGACACTGAAAACCAAAGTCCAAAATTCCTAAACTCAAGTTGTTCTTGAGCATTGCTCCCCTGGGGGTCTAGATTCTACCATATCCACAAACAAGCCTCTGGATACGCAAACACAAGTAAATCCTGTGTGAGTCCAGTTTTGTCTTACTGAATGTGGAAGATGAGGATGCTGTAACCAACTGGCCACCTTGCAGTATAGTCCCAGGGAGATCACTTACATAGCTCCTGGGGATCTTTATTTCAACGTAGTTTTTTAAGTTAATATTTTCTTTGATTTTAACTACATTTTAATTCAGTGATTTTGGTTGTACAAAATATGAAGTTATCTTCCTCAGTTCACACATCCCAGATTCCTCAATTCTGGGAAATTCTCTCGTTTTTATACCTAAATGTTGCAGTTTGTCATGTGGTTTTTAACAGATGCCAGCTGTTTTTTAATAAAAAAGGTATTTGTTAAATATAGTAATTAACAGAAACACTTTTAAAAAGCTTGTCAAAATCATTAACTTAGATGAATAGCTAATCAGTTTATTAAATGGCAACCCACTCCAGGATTCTTGCCTGAAAAACCCCATGGACAGAAGAGCCTAGTGGGCTACAAACCACAGGGTTACAATGAATCGGACATGGCTGAGTAACTGAGTGTGCTCACGCACACACACACACACACACATACACAAACACACACACACACACACACATACTAAGAAGAAATCTGAGGCTTACTTTTTCTAGTTAGTGATTTTTGCCTTATGTCAACATTTTCCAAAATGGCTTTGATGAAAGATAATACTTAAGGATGTTAGGAGCAGTTTATGATAAAAGGTCCTTTGCTTAAATAAGCGTAGAACACCCTGAATTGCTTAGGCTTCTTTTTGTCTCAAAGATTGTTCAAAAGCCTTTAATTTAAAAGTTCACATTATAGCTCTCTCAGAACAGTATGAATATTAAGTTTCTTAAACTCATTTATCTAGATAATACTTGCTGTAATGTTTTCTGTAAAATGTCATGGAAGACTATAGAGTTCAATGGGACACTTTAAGGGCAATGCCTCCATCTGCCCTGTTGACTGTCATTTCCTGACCAGGGAATATAGGAAGCCATACCACATCCCAGCACACTCAGTTATAAGGGGGACAGTGGCATGCTTCGTGACAATACTGAAAACATGTGGCCTCGTGACCTACCTGTTGGAGTTAGATAGTGGATATTTCTTATTGAGGGCTTCTCAGATGGCTCAGTGGTAAAGAATCTGACTACCAAGAAGGAGACAGTTTCTATCCCTGGGTTAGGAATATTCCTTAGAGAAGGAAATGTCAACCCACTCCAATATTCTTGCCTGGGAAATCCCATGGACAGAGGAGCCTGGCACGCTACAGTCCGTGGGGTTTCAGAGTCAAACGTGACAGCGACTAAACAGCAGCATCTCTTATTGAGCAAGAGTAATGTGCCAGTGTGTAATCAGCAAATACAAACCAAATAAAGGTTAAACAGCAAAAGCTGAATATAAAGAATAAACAGCCACAGTAAAAGTGTAACCATAAGGAAATACTATATGGTACCCTAGGGCTGAGGGAGAGTAACCAAGGAAGGACAAACTCGAAAAGAGTTCAGAACCCCTTGGAGGAGGTGTGGCTCAGCCCCTAGAAAAGCAGAGTGGAAAGACTTGCTGGTTTAGCTAGGCTGGAGCTGTTCTGCAGTTTCTAAACAATAGGCCACCCTTCAGGGTGCAGACTGAATGGGTGATCAACAATTGGTAGCAAGGAAACACAGTGGTAATCAGTGTGTCTATCTGGGCAAGAGACTTCAGAGGACAAAACTGTGCAGGAGCTGGCCGAGGAAACAGCAGATGGGTGTTATCTCCTGTGTTATGGACCAGCTGCACGCAAGCTGCTCAAGGCCTCCTAGAATCAACAGCTGCTCCCTGTGTGAACCTCCAGGACACAGGCAGCTATGGGATTTGTTTCCATCCTGAGAGGACTGTGGAAAGATTATTCCCAGGCTAAGGCTATAAGATTATGAGTGGTGGCATTCCATGTCTGTGACTGGACAGGCTCCACTGGGTGTTCTCACATTCTCCTAACCCCTGACACAGCAGCAATGCAAGAACTTGCTAGAAGCTCTTCTTCCTACAATGTCCCTCTGGCGCCCTCTACTGAGAAAGCTAAACATTGTAAAGAAGAAATGCTTAAAGGGATTTAGTCATTTGTCATTCAGTGGCTCAGTCGTCTCCGACTGTTTACAATTGCAGGGACTGTAGCTCACGCCAAGCTTCCCCGACCTTTGCCATCTCCTGGAGCTTGCTCAAACTCATGCCCATTGAGCCGGTGATGGTGATGGTGCATTTATCATGGTGCATATATTGAATGATACACCTTGAGGTGAGAGGCAATGAATTGACAGCTGACATAGGCATGTAGCTTCCCATTCGTTATAGTGACCTATGTAGCAGAGTACCTTACCACTCTCTGTCACTGCACAAGGTGAAATGCTGATATTTCTATGTTTCTAATCCTTCCCAAGTAAAATAAAATCTGGAGGAATTACTACCAAATTACTGTTTTATTTTTTTGGTTTTCAACATCTTCAGCTCAGTTCAGTTGCTCAGTTGTGTCGACTCTTTGCTACTGCATGGACTGCAGCATGCCAGGCTTCCTGTCCATCACCAGCTCCCAGAGTTTACTATTTTATTTTGAAATTATTCTAGGTTCAAGGAAGTTGCAAACATAGTACAAAATGAGCTTATGGACCTCATGACTATAGAATATTCTCAAAAGCAGGAAATCAATACAAACACAACGTATGTATCAGTTCAGTTCAGTTCAGTTCAGTTGCTCATTCATGTCTGACTGTTTGCGACCCCATGAATTGAAGCACGCCAGGCCTCCCTGTCCATCACCAACTCCCGGATTTCACTCAGATTCACGTCCATCGAGTCAGTGATGCCATGCAGCCGTCTCATCCTCTGTCATCCCCTTCTCCTCCTGCCCCCAATCCCTCCCAGCATCAGAGTCTTTTCCAATGAGTCAACTCTTCACATGAGGTGGCCAAAGTACTGGAGTTTCAGCTTCAGTATCATTCCTTCCAAAGAAATCCCGGGGCTGGTCTCCTTCAGAATGGACTGGTTGGATCTCCTTGCAGTCCAAGGGACTCTCAAGAGTCTTCTCCAACATCACAGTTCAAAAGCGTCAATTCTTCGGTGCTCAGCTTTCTTCACAGTTCAACTCTCACATCATACATGACCACTGGAAAAACCATAGCCTTGAGTAGATGGACCTTAGTCAGCAAAGTAATGTCTCTGCTTTTGAATATGCTATCTAGGTTGCTCATAACTTTTCTTCCAAGGAGTAAGCATCTTTTAATTTCATGGCTGCAGCCACCATCTGCAGTGATTTTGGAGCCCAAAAAAATAAAGTTTGACACAGTTTCCACTGTTTCCCCATCTATTTTCCATGAAGTGATGGGACCAGATGCCATGATCTTCATTTTC
Source organism: Ovis canadensis (assembly GCF_042477335.2). NCBI lineage: Eukaryota > Metazoa > Chordata > Mammalia > Artiodactyla > Bovidae > Ovis > Ovis canadensis. The sequence goes on along the minus strand of NC_091246.1, from coordinate 147,975,218 downwards.
TGAATGTTGAGCTTTAAGTCAACTTTTTCACTCTCCTCTTTCACTTGCATCAAGAGGCTTTTTATTTCCTCTTCACTTTATGCCATAAAGGTGGTGTCATCTGCATATCTGAGGTTATTGAGATTTCTCCCACCAATCTTGATTCCAGCTTGTGTTTCTTCCAGTCCAGCATTTCTCATGATATACTCTGCATATAAGTTAAATAAGAGAGGGTGACAATATACAGCCTTGACGTACTCCTTTTCCTATTTGGAACCAGTCTGTTGTTCCATGTCCAGTTCTAACTCTTGCTTCCTGACCTGCATGTAGGTTTCTCAAGAGGCAGGTCAAGTGGTCTGGTATTCCCATCTAAGAATTTTCCACAGTTTATTGTGATCCATACAGTCAAAGGCTTTGGTATAGTCAATAAAGCAGAAATAGATGTTTTTCTGGAACACTCTTGCTTTTTCCGTGATCCAGTGGATGTTGGCAATTTGATCTCTGGTCATATATATTTTCATGCCATTTTATCATGTGTAGACTTTTGTACTTTTGTTATAGCTATTAATTCTTTACAACCAAAGCAAGAAAGATATGGAATGTTTCACCTGCTCACAGATCTTTTGCTTCAGTCAACCCACCTGACCCCTATATTCATAACCTCTGGTAGCCACTAATCTCTTCCTCATATCTGTAATTTTTCAATTTCATGAATATTATATAAATATAATCATACACTATGTGAATTTTTTGAGATTGGATTTTTCACACTGTATAATATCCATATATATATATATATATATAGTTAGTTAGCTAATAATTTTTATCTACTCTGTAATCTCTGTCTTTTAATTAGTCTTTTTAGACCATTTATTGGAGAAGGAAATGGCAATCCACTCCAGCACTCTTGCCTGGAAAATCCCATGGATGGAGGAGTCTGACAGGCTACAGTCCATGGGGTCGCAAAGAGTTGGACACGACTGAGTGACTTCACTCACTCAGACCATTTACATTTTATATAATAATATTACTGGGCCCACCATTTTATTTTGTTTTATGTTATTCCCTCTGCTTTTTGTTTCTCTCTTTACTTTTTCATACCATCTGTGAGAATTTATTTTGATTTATCTACAGTGCATTTTAATGTATCTCATATGTGATGGATTTTTTAAGTGCTTTCTGTAGGTCTCACATTATACACATATAACTTAACACAATCTATTGGTCTCAACAATCTCCGAGCTTGAGTGAAATGTAGAAACTTCACCTTCTTTATCCCTTCACTGTTGCTAGTCCATAGTATAATTGTCTCAAATAAATCATCTCCATATACTAAGTACCACATCAGATAATGTTATACTTATTGCATCAATCATCAACATATTTTAGAATATATAAGAGGAGAAAGTCTAATGCATTTCTCTATGATTTTGCTCTTTCCATTGTTCCTTCATTCCTGATGTTCCAAAATTTCTTCTTTTATAGTTTCTTTTGTATTTTAAGAACTCCCTTAGTCATTCTCTTAGGGTAAGTTTGATGGTAATGAATTCTCTTAGTTTTTCTTTGAGAATATTGTCACTTTGCCTTCAATTCTGAAGGTTAATTTTGGTAGAGATACAATTTGGGGTTGACAGTCATTTTCTATTAGCACTTGAAAAATATTTTGTCACTTCCTCCTGAACTTCATGGTTTTTGATGAGATATTCACTGTCATTCAAATTGTTTTTCCTCTATAGGTAAGGTTTCATATATTTCTTACTGATTTCAACATTTCTGTTTTTTTCAAAATTTTGTTTTTCTGAAATTTTATTTTGATGTGTCACAGAGATTCACTCAACTTTTTTACTGTCTCTCTCTTTTTTTTTTTTTTTTACTATATCTTACTATGTCTTTTCATATCTTTTGTTGTTTAAAAAGTTAGAAACTTTTTATCCATGTTGTCTAATAATATTTTTCAGCACCACCATCTTTCTCTTCTTCTTCTGGGATCCCAGTGACATGAATGCTGGATCTTTTTTATGGTCTTACTGGTCTCTGATGTTCTACTTTTTTTAAATTATATTTTCTTTGTGTGTTTACATCAGGTAATTTCTATCATTCTGTATTTGAGTTCATTGACCTTTTATTTTGTCCTTTCCATTCTGCTGAGACTATCCAGTGAAGTTTCCTTTTCTTTTGCTTTATTTATATCTCATTCTAAAATTCAATTTGTTTTTTTAATCTTCTATTTGCTAAGCATTTTCCATTTGAACATGTTTAAAGCAGTTTGTAATTGTTCATTTAGCAAAACTACTTTAAAATTCTTGCCAGATAATTCCAATATCTGAGTGGCCTCAATGTTATTACCCACTGATTGTTTTTCTCCTTCAGTTTTTAAGTTTTTATGGCATTTCAGTATCTGGACACTTGGGCAACTATGTTATGAACTTTGGATCTTACCTAAATCTCTTTCAGAAGATGAATGGAGGAGTTGCCTCATTATTGCCAAGTTGAGGTAGAAGTCCAGTTTCCCCAATTAGTGTTCTTTGACTTCCTGGAGAAGGGAATCCACTACTGTTATATGGTGGTAGGATTCACTGATATTATCCTGCCTGGCTGGGGAGGGGATTGCTCCTCTTTATTGCTCCCCTTGTAGCCTCCACCGATACCACTGCTAGAAGAGAACCCCTACCAACAGTGAATGTTGGGGAAAGTTGTGGTTGCAAACTCCAGTGTCCTCTGACACAGGTAGGGAAGAGGAGAAATGTTTCATTACCGCTAGGTGGTGCAAAAGTACACGATCCGTGTGTGTGTGTGTGTGTGTGTGTGTGTGTGTGTGTGTGTGTGTGTTAGTCGCTCAGTCATGTCCAGCTCTTTGTGACCCCATGGACTGTAGCCCGCCAGGCTTCTCAGTCCATGGAATTCTCCAGGCAAGAATACTGGAGTGGATTGCCGTTCCCTTCTCCAGAGGAACTTCCCAACCCAGGGATCCAACCCAGGTCTCCGGCATCACAGGCAGATTCTTTACCATTTGAGCTACAGGGAAATCCATGATCCTTACACGGTCACCAGTGACAACTTGGAGGAAGACTTTATTACCATTGAATGGGTATGAAAATCCTGGCTCTTCACCCAGTTTTCTCTGATACCGTGGTTATAGTGGGGAGGGAAGTCAATGAGGGATTTGTGATAAGTATATATTTGATCTTTGTCTCTCACTCCTGGCACGTAGCTCCTAAAGCTCTTAGAATCTCTGAAGTGATGACTGATTGTGTTTTGTATGATGACCAGGTGACTCATGGCTGGGGGCCCAAGATAGCTTCAAAATGAGGGTTACTCACCAGAAACACCAAAGCGTGATTAAAAGATGGGAATTTTAACCACATACCCTGACCTGCAAGGAGGGGAGAGGGGCTAGAGATTGAGTTAATCATCAATGACCCATGATTTAATCAATCATGCCTATGTAATTGTTAGGTAGTTAGAACAGGAAAAAGGAGACCATAATGGCGGTGGCTAAAAGACAAAGAAAGGGAAAAGCCCATGACCATAGAACAAAGGAAGGTCCAAGGACCAGAGTGAGAATCTCAGGTGAAACAGCCCTCTTGGCTAGCCCTGTTTACACAGGGCAAGCTCGGGGGAGGAGAAAGAACATACAAAAAGAGGAGCCAAAATTGAGTCGGGGGCTTTTCTTCTCTTCACATCTTTTGGGCCGGCCCACCCTCACACCTCGAGGATCTCTTTTCCTTTGCTTGCCAATTAAAACTGAGCTGTAGCACCGACCCACCCATCACTTCAAATTTTTGCTGCGGTGAGACAGAACTGAGGAAATTACGCACTCCCCTGACATAATGATACCTTTGTAAAAGCTCTTTAAATGGTGGATTTGGAGAGCTTCCGGGTTGGTGACTACATCAAAGCGCTTGGAGAGTAGCACACCTGGAGAAGGCATGGAGGCTCCACAACCCCTCCCATGCTTGCCCGGTGTGCCTTTTACGTTTGACTGTCCATGGGTGGCATTCTTTATAATCAACAGGTACATTTAAGTAATGTAGCTTTCTGAGTTCTATACACTCTTCTAGAAAATTAACAAACCTGAGTAGGGAATCATGAGAACCCCCAGCTTATAACCAGTTTGTCTTATAACTGGCCTCTGAAATAGGGGCAGTCTTGTGGAACTGAAGCCTTAACCTTTGGAATCTGTGCTAATGCCAGATAGTTAAACTGAATGGTAGCACACGCCATTGGAGTCCAGAGAGGTATGGCAATTATTGTCTAAAACACTTGCTAACTTTCCCCTTTCCTACTTCTTTTGCTAGAGACAGCAGGCTGTTTGTTCCTATTGGAGTCTTTGAGTTACTGGCTCTTTGAGCAATATGTTCTGGATATATGACTAAAAGAAAACTCAAGGAATTCACCACCATTTTGTTCCTCAAGTGCAAAAGTTCCTAGACTGTCTGCCTTCTCTTTCAAAGTCCTCTTATGTTTCATTTTACGTATTATTTCCAGGATTTTTAGCTATATTTAGAGAGAGGAATTGAGAAAATATGCCTATTCCATCTTCATCTAGAGATAGAATTTCCAAGTCAGTTTTGAATATTAGGATCATCTTTCCTATATGAGAAAAATGGTTTTCCTTCTCCATCTTCGAGTTTTTTCCCCTCCCAGCTTTGCATTCCTAATTATGCAAGATTGACTCAGAAACAATTTTTTCATTAAATAACCTCATGAGGTCACTATTACCAGCTGTGAGATGTTTCCACCATTCTTTCCTTTGCTAGTGAGATCTTCTCTGAAGTCCATTTACACATGAGACACAGACATTTTCAGCATATGTTGATTAGACTCTCACCATATGTTGATCATTCTCTAAAACAGATATTCAGGTCTTGTTGGGTGCTACTGCTTTATTGAGACTTTCTATAATAAGAGGCTAATCCAAATTTATTAATTAGCAATATCATTAAAACCAAAATTTCCAGTCTGTTCAGTCTATGGATTTGTGGATTAAAATAACCTCTTTCTTTACAGCTTTCTTATCTAGGAGACTGCTACTTAGCATAAATGATTGAGTGATTAAAATGATTTAGCCAGAGGTGGATCTGGGAATGGAACTGACAGCTACTGGAAGATCTAATTCACACTAGACATTTTACACATTATCTAATGCATTTCTCAAAATAAAGCCTTAATGTACATAAGTCCATTTTACCAATGAAGCTTTTGCAAGGTCACACAGTTGGTAAAAACCCAACCTGGGATTGAGCTCCTACTGTACGCATAGACCTAGCCAGCAGTCTATGAAACATTAGTCAACCATTAATCAATTAATGGACAGAAAACATTTTCTTAAGTGAAGGATATTAGAAAATATCATCAGACATTTCACATAGTAAAGTGAAAAATTATTTAATGAAAACAAGCTCACTTCATATACATATATGTATAGATACATATAAATAAATTTATTAATACATATGCACTGAGTCCCGGTGCACAAAAACATTTTTTATAATGTGGTTGGCGGACAAAGAAGTCTGGAGCCATTTTGTTAGGTGACCTTTTGAGATACTCTCACTTAATCTAAGTGAGATTGTTTACCATACCCACTGTGCTAATAATTTTCCAGGAAAAAGCATCATCTTTCAAGAGCAAAATATATTTTTTGAAGCCCCAGATTTACTGTGAGAATCTCTGGGTTACAACAGAAAGTTGCTGTTTCTGTGACAAGAATTCATGCTAATGTGAAGCCCTTGATGCCTATGATTCGTTTATGTGTGTGTATATGTTTGTTTCTGGTAAACGGACATTTTACAATTTGATTTTTTCCTACTCACCACAAAACTCTGTATCAAAGTTAAAATTTAATCAGTTTCATAATGAGATATGAATTGGACACTTGAAGTACAAAGAGGACATTACACTCCAGTGGTTAAAAGGGAAGGTTCTGCAGTCACACAGATGTATTTCAAATCCAGGCTCTGTTACACAGAACCTTAGGCAAATTAATTCTTAACTTCCTTACCTGAAATAGTATTCATAGTAGCAACTAACTCATTTTGAGAATGTTGGAATTAAAATGAGGTATACATATAAATTATTATCAAAGTATTTTTCTTATAGCAAAAGCTTAATAGTTTTTAGCTATTAGTCCAAAACTTTTATGTTAATACATTTGCAGAAACCAAGAATTACAAAAGAAGTCCTGAATGGTTACAGGCAGAAAATAAACCCCCTTTTTTCCTGTTGTTGTTAAATCATCCAGTCGTGTCTGACTCTTTGTGACCCCATGGACTGTAGTACGCTAGGCTGCTCTGTTCATGGGATTTCCCAGGCAAGAATACTGGAGTGGGTTGCCATTTCCTTTTTCAGGGGATCTTCCCTACCCAGGGATCAAACCCATGTCTCTTGAGTCTCCTGAATTGGCATATGGATTTTTTTTTAGCCCTAGCACCACCTGGAAATGACATTCCTGTTGGACTTGTTAAATTGCTCTTTCCTCAGAACATACATGACTGAATTACTAACAGAATATACTAAATGATGAGAGAATATTGCTTAAATTTTACTTTGTAAGTAATTATTGGCTGATTTAACATAAAAGAAAAGGGAAGAAAATAATGTTTTCCTAGTTTTGTCTATATATGGTTTTGATATATATGTACGGTTCTATAGTTTTGCCTATAAATCGACATTTATAGTCAAATGTCCATGACTTAGGGCTTCCCTGATAGCTCAGTTGGTAAAGAATCCGCCTGCAATGCAGGAGATCCCGGTTCGATTCCTGGGTTGGGAAGACTTGCTTGAGAAGGGACAGGCTACCCACTCCAGTATTCTTGGGCTTCCCTTGTGGCTCAGCTGGTGAAGAATCTGCCCACAATGCAGGAGACCCTGGTTGGATCCCTGGGTTAGAAAGATCCCCTGGAGAAGGGAAAGGCCACCCACTGCAATATTATGGCCTGGAGAATTCGAAGGACTCTATAGTCCATGGGGTTGCAAAGAGTTGGACACAACTGTCCATGGCTGTACAAATCAGTCCTCTCTATAATCTAATTCTCAGTTAACTGACATAACTTTGAAGGGTCAAGTCATGAGCCAGAAATTACATAGGAAAGCTGGATTTCTGTACTGGAATACAAATCCCAAGATCTAGCATGCCTAAGCAGTGTTTAGAAAATTATTCACACATATCTTTAATGAAAGGACTTTTTATCTTGCAGGACAACCTGGAATCATCCATATTCCCAATGCAGAAGGGCTCTCTGAACTTCCTGCGGCAGAAATGGGAATCCAGCGATTACCAGAAAAGCGAGTACAGTCCCAGGGGCAGTCGTTGCAGGCTTTTCCAGCCTCAAGAAAACAAATTGCTTGAACCTGAAGGAGAGGTAGCGTCAACACTTGTACCTCCAAATCCTCCAAGTCTGCTCCGAAGTGTCAGAGAAGAGGTATTGAGTGCAGAGCCTGAAGGAAAGTGTCCTGAGGACAAAAGTGAATACTCTAGGGACTGTGCTCAGCTGGAAGTGCTGAAGGAGGGTTCCCTGAGTGGTCGGCACAGGATTGAACGGTTCTCCATCGCCCTTGATGAGCTGAAGAGTGTGTTTGAAGCTCCACGGAGTGGAAACAGACAAGCTGGACCAGCTGAGTACAGCCGGAAGGTAAGGAGCCATTGATTGAGAGTCCACATTTATAATAGTCAAGATAGGCAGCTTGCCTAGCCTTCCATTTCTAAGCATATAGTTTCCCCACCCCTCCACTATTCGAGACAGATATCCTGAAGCAACCATGTAATACAGTGTGAAACGTGGCATCCACTGTTATTGGCTTCCTCTATGGTCTGTTCCTTTGGGAACTTGATCTCCTTTCACTCCCACAAAAACAGCTCTGATAGGCCCTTTTATGTAGATGTTTCTTTATATATATGCCTTATTTCTGCAGCTAGCTTGTAAGTTCCTTAGAGGTAAGGACAATTTCTTATCAATCTTTGCACTTCAAACATCTAAGAAATGGTGCTGCGTTTAGCTCCATGAGGATTTATCAGTAATGATGATGAAGTGGAACAAGTGAAGGCTCTGGAACCAACTGTGACCTAGATTTTAATCCTGACACCTGCCATTTACTTCTAGCTGTGTGAAGCTTAGCATTGTGAATGTATGTCTTAATCTGCTACTTCTCAGGCATCTTGTAAGAATTATTGATATTATATTTATACCACAGGGCATACAGTCTGGAGTATTTTGTGGTAAAGTATGATTATGCCTCAGTGATTATGGTGTACTATAATGTCACCTATAAAATATGTCTATTAGCTAAAGGGGACATTTATTCAAATACAGGAAATAGGATTAGCAACATTGTTAACAAATACCACATTTATATTTCTGTTGTCAGTTAAAAGCATCTACTGCTTAAACTGAAATTGCTTGAATGTATCACACTCAGTAGAGTCCCTACAAAAGAGATTATAGTTGAATTTCATAAATAATTAATAAATAATCTCAGGTTTTCCATTGGGAAGCAAACTCCATGCTCTATTCTTTTTTTTTTTTTTTTTTAAGCTTAGTGACAGTTATCAGGGAGGCACTGTCCTATTCTTGTTAATGGATCATTAGCCTTTGTTGAAAGCTTCACAGAAATAGAAAAATTTTCAAAATAAATTATTTTGCAAATATTTTCTCTCAGGTTTTTATTGGGGCATATTGTAGTTATGATGAGACCATTGTTGTATATCAAGTAACTCAACTTGATTTAATGAGAATAAAGGATATAAAGTTATATATGAGATTATGTTGAAGCTAGAGAATGTCTCAAAAAAATCAAACTGTTGATACTTGCCAATCTTCAATTTGAGGACTTTGTTTCCCTTCTTTTTACTCTATAGGTGCAAATTTTTTGTTTATGGCTTTATAACATCTTTTGGTTTGATCCCTGGGTCAGGAAGATGCTCTGGAGAAGGAAATGGCAACCCACTCTAGCGTTCTTGCCTGGAGAATTCTCTGGACAAAGGAGCCTAGTGGGCTAAAGTCCATGGGGTCACAAAGAATTGGACATGACTGAGCGACTAACACACACACAACACACACACAGTTGGATGTCTAGGGATTGGGGAACACTTAACATAGATCCTTACAATGTCATTTATTCTTACCTTAATGAATTAAGTTAAGCCACAGAAAAGAGTTTCATCTCTGTTGATTTTAGTATTATAATTCTGAATATTTACCCAAGATAATTAATTAAAAAATTGGCTAAAGATAGAAAATGCCATTTTTATAAATTATGTAATAGAACCTAGCCTCATCTGGAACAGATGTAGCTGCTTAAATACATTATTTTTTAAAAATAAAACATTAATAAGGGTTTCTGGTTGAAATGTGAGATTACTGCTATTGGTTGGTATGTGATTTTTGGACCTGGTGCCTATAAAAATAATTATGGAAAGAAATCAGATGTGAAAACACCTCTTGGTTTTCAAAAATTAAATTTGATCAACATCTTTAATACACTGTGTTCTAGCCAGTCTAAGGTACTATGCCATAACATGGTATTTCCCTAAATGTATAAAACATGGATTGTGTGTTTAGAAATTTTTCATCTGTAGAAACAAACATGAATTTTAGAATAAGTTCTTATAAATGAATGTTAGTAATGGTTGCAGAACTCTCTATATAAATTCCATATGACTTCTAAAACAAGGAGGAAAAAAGGAAAAGAAAAATGAGAATCCAATAAGAAATTAACTGCTTTCTTCCAATGAATCATATTTTGTTACTAGGCATGCAAAAAGAGTCCTCGTTCAACTTAAAATTATGTATTTCATGCAAAAGCTTAGCTAGCAATTTTATACAACTTAACATTTAACCGTTTGTTTCTATAGATCCCTTTCTTCTTTCTTATATCAATACTTTGTTATTATTATAAGTTAATGGCATAATATTGATTTGCATAAGTTATCCAAAATATACTAACTACTTTATAACTGACAGTTATATTTATGGAGACCCTCTATTGAGATATTGGTGATGTGGGGAAAGGTATTCAATATTTATGATATTTAAAGTAAACACAAAAAATTATTTCAGATAAGAAAGGTTATTACAGTTAGAAATTCATCTCAACAATGATAAACAAGAACTGCATTTTTGTGTTGTTGTAGAGGGGAACTCTTCAGCAATAGGCACTTGTTAAGAAAAATTTCATAAAATTATTGAAGTTCAGTCTAAGCTTGTAAAATTTTTAAAGGCATGGAATTATATGTATATATGTATACATATTTACAGATATGCACACAAATATATTTGTTTAAAACATTTAAAGTCAACATAGGAGAAACATGTCTTTATTAAAAAGTGTCCATTAACAGATAGTTTAGAAAATATTGGTTAATTGGTAAAAGGAATTATAAGAGCCAATGTTGTTTCTATAAAATATAAGCTCATAAAATAGAGATGATCTTAACCCCTAAAAGTAGTCACTGTATTCCAGAGCTTTTGTTAAAACAATTTACCCTAATATAATTGCAATAGAAACTTAATGAGAAAATCTTAAAATAATTTACCTGCTGGCATTTTATAATTTCACACAACCTATTGTGATCAACTGTAAAACTCCTTATAAAAGCAACATAGAATGAACTTTTGCACTGAGGATTTTTATGCTCATGAGGCAGACAATAATTCAAAGACATAAATTCAAACAGGCATTATCCCAAATAAATGAAATGGAACATGATTTTAATAGAGTTTTTAAGAACTTATAAGAATCTAAGATTATAAATTTCAGAGAAAATGCCATATCCATTTGTAACAATAAGAAATTGTTATTATATCATGCGATGTATCCATTAGCATTTGCTGCATAACAAACCACCTTGAAATTAGAATCTTTAAACAATATACATCTGTGATTGCTTACAATTCTCTGGTGAGCTGGGAAGTTTATCTAGTGTTTTCTGGCCTCGCACATATATCTATGGTCAGTTGCCGAGTGAGCAGGAGTCTGGCTACTCTGGGATGGTTCCAGGGCTAGGACAACTCTGTTCTGCCTGATGTAGTCTTTCCTCCTCCAGTGAGTTGCCCAGATTTATGCTCAGGTCCTAGAAGTATCAAGAAAGACAGTGGAACTTCCTGAGGGCTCTAGAGGTCTCCTCTCAGAGCTTGCACATCTCATTTCCATATTGTATTGGCCAGAATCATCACAAAACAAGCCAGATTATAATGTGCTGAAATATATTTCACCTCTTGATGGAAATGGCAACCCACTCCAGTGTTCTTGCCTGGAGAAGCCCAGGGAAGGGGGAGCCTGGTGGGCTGCTGTCTATGGGGTCACACAGAGTCAGACACAACTGAAGTGACTTAGCTTTAGCTTGACGGAAGAAATTGCAGACTCATATTTGCAAAGATCTTCGGGACACAGATAATCACAATGGTATGATCACTCACCCAGCCAGACATTCTGGAATGCAAAGTCAAGTGAGCCTTAGGAAGCATCACTACAAACAAAGCTAGTAGAGGTGATGGAATTCCAGTTGAGATATTTCAAATTCTGAAAGATGATGCTGTGAAAGTGCTGCACTCAATATTCTGGCAATTTTGGAAAATTCAGCAGTAGCCACAGGACTGGAAAAGGTCAGTTTTCATTTCAATCCCAAAGAAAGGCAATGCAAAAGAATGCTCAAACTACTGCACGATTGTACTCATTTCACACGCTAGGAAAGTAATGCTAAAAATTCTCCAAGCCAGACTTGAACAGTACATGAACTGTGAAGTTCCAGATGTTCAAGCTGGTTTTAGAAAAGGCAGTGGAAAAAGAGATCAAATTACCAACATCTGTTGGGTTATCAAAAAGGCAAGAGAGTTTCAGAAAAACATCTATTTCTACTTTATTGACTATGCGAAAGCCTTTTGACTGTGTGGATCACCACAAACTATGGAAAATTCTGAAAGAGATGGGAATACCAGACCACCTGAACTGCCTCTTGAGAAATCTGTATGCAGGTCAGGAAGCAAGAGTTAGAACTGGACATGGAACAACAGACTGGTTCCAAATAGGAAAAGGAGTACGTCAAGGCTGTATATTGTCACCCTGCTTATTTAACTTATATGCAGAGTACATCATGAGAAATGCTGGGCTGGAAGAAGGACAAGCTGAAATCAAGATTGCCAGGAGAAATATCAATAACCTCAGATATGCAGATGACACACCCTCATGGCAGAAAGCAAAGAAGATCTGAAGAGCCTCTTGATGAAAATGAAAGAGAAGAGTGAAAAAGTTGGCTTAAAACTCAACATTCAGAAAACGAAGATCATGGCATCTGGTCCCATCACTTGATGGCAAATAGATGGGGAAACAGTGAAAACAGTGACAGACTATTTTGGGAGGCTCTAAAATCACTGCAGATGGTGACTGCAACCATGAAATTAAAAGACATTTAGTCCTTAGAAGAAAAGTTATGACCAACCTAGATGGCATATTAAAAAGTAGAGACATTACTTTACCAACAAAGGTCTGTCTAGTCAAGGCTATGGTTTTTCCAGTAGTCATGTATGGATGTGAGAGTTGGACTATAAAGAAAGCTGAGTGCCGAAGAATTGATGCTTTTGAACTGTGGTGTTGGGGAAGACTCTTGAGAGTCCCTTGGACTGCAAAGAGATCCAACCAGTCCATTCTGAAGGAAATCAGTCCTGAATATTCATTGGAAGGACTGATGCTGAAGCTGAAACTCCAATACTTTGGCCACCTGATGTGAATAACTGACTCATTTGAAAAGACCCTGATGCTAAGAAAGATTGAGGGCAGGAGAAGACGATGACAGATGATGAGATGGCTAGATGGCATTACCGACTCAATGGACATGAGTTTGAGTAAACTCTGGGAGTTGGTGATGGACAGGGAGGCTTGCCATGCTTCAGTCCATGGGGTTGCAAAGAGTCAGATACAACTGAGTTAATGAACTGAACTGATTTGCAAGGGTAAACAGTCAAGGAGATGAATAATTGGAGCTACTCTAAACAATCTACCACAAGCAAGTTTACGTAAACACATTCAAGAATCAGAATGGTTTAATGTATCATGAATAAATGCAAAATCATGGGACTTTACACAAAGGGATACATAATGTTAGCTATTTGTGGACAAAACTCTTTTCTTATTCTTCTCTTAGATTCAGTTAATTGACTACACTGATGATAATACAGAGGCAGAATAACAGCCTCCCAAAGATGTCCACATCCTGATCCCCAGAACTTGTGAATGTGTTACTAATAAGGCAAAGGGGACTTTGAAATGTGGTTAAGGATCTTGAGATGGAAAAGTTTTCCTGAAGTATACCAGGTGAAAACAGGGTGTTATGAAAAGGAGGCAAGAATGTCAGAGTGAGAGATAATCAGAGAAGATATGATGACAGAACCAGAGATGGGAATGGTACAGGGCCATGATCCAAGGAACGTGGGCAGCCTCTGGAAACAGAGGCAAGGAAACCAGGCCCTCGCCCTCCACCCCCTCCCCTGCCCACAGCATCCAGAAGGAATGTTTTCCTAAAGACATCTTGACTTTAGACCAGTGAAACGAACTTCAGACTTTGATCCCCAATACTACAAGGTCATAAATTTGTGTTGTTTTAAGCCACTAAGCTTATGGTAATTTGTTTCAGCAGCTATGGGACTAATACAGTTATATTGTAGACTTTTCAAAATCTGTTAAAAAATGTTAGGTAGTATATGATTTTGGCGTTTTCCTCTGCTCTTCCCTGATGAACATATTCCCATATTTTAGAATCATATTTTTTACTCTTTTCTATATGTAGTTGATGATATGTGTGTTTGTAACTTTAGGAAGCCGAGAAACATTAATAAATTTAATTTTGGATGATCTGTATTTGATATGCAACACATAGTCACCTAAAAGGGTGAATTTATTAGGAGAGGAAGTTTGGCAAAGGAACAATAACAAAAGAAAAAGAAAAGGAAGATATTATGAAGGAACAAGCAAACACAAAGCATTGTGAGATACATTTGCTTCAAATCATGTTTCTCTATGAGTAAACATATATTTAGGTGGAATATACATGCAATTTTAAACTTAATTCTGGATTGGCCACCTGATGCAACAAGCCAACTCGTTGGAAAAGACTCTGATGCTGGAAAATATTGAAGGCAGGAAAAGAAGGGGATAACAGAGGATGAGATAGTTGGATGGCATCACTGACTCAATGGACCATGAGCTTGAGCAAAATTCCAGGAGATGGTGAAGGACAGGGAAGCCTGGAGTACTGCAGTCCATGGGGCTGCGAAGAATCAATCAGACACGACTTAGCGACTGAACAACACAAACAACTCTGGGTATTAGATTTTGAATAGTAGCAGTGTTTAGACTAATTTGGAGCAAAGCAAGCTTGTTCAAGTTCTTTTGTCTTTTTTCCCAGTTCTCAGTTGCTATCCAGAGCACTAAGAACAGTGAGACCACTAAGCAAATGCTGCTGAAGGATCACTTCAGCCTTCCCTATGATCCTAGTGTGAATAAAGGGTCTCTTGATTCAATTAATAATTAGTTTTTCATCTATTCCATTCATATCTTTAGACTCCGAATATTAAATGATTTTATTTTCACAATAGATTACGTAATGATTTACTTGTTTTCAATGCACAGATATGATCTTTGTCATAAACCCCACTCACTTGTGCAATCCGTTTAATTTACCTAACACTCCAACAGAAACTGTTTCTGTCATTCACTTAGGCTATAGATTGACACAGAGCATTCAGGCATGAGCTGAACTTGATCCATCTCAGGAGGCACAGTCATCCTATTGTAGCTAGTTGTGTGGCTTCAGAATGCATTGATTCCGTCTATTGTATGATTGGAGGCTCAAAGAAGGACATGAAGACACAGGCTAACAGACTGTGGGCCTATGTGTGCATCAGTGATTGAATAGGATATAAACAATTAAATATGGGCTAGTTTCCAGAATATTATTTTCATTCCCTCCAATAATCAAAGCCTCTGGTTTTTCATTTAATGACCAATTTTTCATCTCCTACTTTTTAGTTCTGCATAAAATCAAACCTTTAAAGGCACAGGTGAATCATGGCTTCCAATTTGCTTCCACTACAAAATCACTTCATTAGATACACACACTTACATTTTTTTTGTATACTTGGGCACCTGGGGACTCAGGGATTAATTTATCTCTAATCTCAAGGAGCAGGAAGCACTACTCTTCACAGGCAGTTGCCCTGTCAGAGCCTCTGATTCTCTATCTCCCACCCTCCATTACATCAGTGTTTCTGAGATAATTTCTGTCAAGCATGATGTATTTTATAAAAGCATTTAAAGAGATGGAGGTTATTACAGTCTTGAAAATCACTGCTGAAAAATTTGTTCACCAAACTCTCAAGTATTTCCCTTATAGGAAAAGTTTTAAGGATCTTTGAAGAAAGAAAATATTTTTTTCTGTGCCTGAAAGTGAGCAAGTAGATTTTGGAGAGCTTAAGTAAATAATGAGAAAGATGACCCCTTTATTTTTGTTAGACGATATGTTAGACAGGATTGTAATTTTCATTTCAGCATAGAATATAAGAGCATAATATTTGGTGACAAAGGATCAGTTGGAAACCTTTGCTCAGCTACTTCCTCAATGAGTGAAAAATGAATTATTTCACCTCATTAATCCTTAATTTCCACACCTATAAAATGAGTATATTAATATGGCACAGGATTTTTGTGAAGATAAAGTTATATAACACCTGACGGGGAAGAGGTATTTAAGAGGTAGCACCAAATGAAATTTAAGAAATAGTACCAAACTAGAACCGAATGAATTTTTCTTCTATTTTCTCTTCTCCAGTATCATTTGTATAACTCAGTAGATGTCCTTGGGGGAAAATATTTAATCTCAAGGAGCTTTTGTTTTCTCATCTATAAAGGCAGAAGCCTATTCTCACCAGCTAGAGCAAATGCTAATGAAATTTTCCACCATGAGTTATAATCCCATTTTGAGATGAAAAGACAGTTTGTTAAACTACAGTTTTCAAAGTTTTATTAAGGCCCTAGACAGAGATATGTTTGCACCTTCATTGTCCTGATTGACAGAAGTTACTGGCACTTAGTCAAATCCAAATCCAAAACAGATGAGATTCACATTGTATGGTGTTTATTGTATTTACACACAGAAAGAGAATAAATTAAACTTCGACTTCAAAGATACCACAAGGGTGGGCTGTAATGGTTTGCTTCATTTTATGCGGCTTTTTCTTAGTGATATAATTTGCTTTTCAGTTATTGCTAGTGTTCTTTGGTTGTTCTTTCTCCATTTATATCTTTGTTATTTTACTGCCTCTTGCCCAGTGTTTGATGTTAGCTGAAGGAAAAATAGTTCTGTGGTCTGATGGTAACATTCCCAGCTGAACTCATCTGCATGCTCTTAAAGACTTTCTGAGGAAACTGCCATCTTGTCCCATTCGTGTATTGCAGTGACATATGCAGTCCCAATATGACTGTAGAGAATGCAGTGCCAGTAACCACAGAAAAATGTTAAGCAATATTGACTCACCTTCAGCTGCGAAAACTGCTGTCGGTTCATGATTGGCATTCTTTGATATTTTACTTGAGAGCCTAGTGAAGCTTTTCAGCCTTGTGTTATAAGAATATTGATACCAGCGCTGCTGCCTCTACTGCAAACCCACCTTCTTTTAGCCACTCTGTCTTCCCCAGATGCTTAGCCAACACATCTACTTACTGATTGAATTAATTCTTTGAGTCTCATACATGATTCTTTTCCTCTTTCCTGTCCTCCCAATGGCTGCTTTTCATATGCTACCAGGTTATTTTACCTTACCATCAGGATAAGCTAAGAGGAAAAATAAAGAAAACATTACCTGGGGAGGGAGAATTAAATAAAATTTTGTTTTTTATTCAGGGCCCTTAATTCTACCAAAGGTCATGAAAATGACATTCCAGTTTCTTAATCAGCAATTTGAAAACCATCTCATCCTTGCCTTCTCCTTTGCCCTAGCCCACATCTGGCCACCTCTAGAGACTTATGCCAATGCAGTTTCATCAGAACTGAGTTAATGGCTGAACACTTGATCTGGCATCTCAGAGCACAAAGCAGAGTGCTAGACAGTGCCTGACAGACAGCTGGCCCACCAGGCATTTGGGTGCCTCTTTTCAGATAAGATGAAAAGTCTGGCTCAAGCTATTTATCAAGCAAATCACTAAGCCCAGTCCCTCAGTCAGAGTTATATTGCCATGGCACCTTGTCCCAGGGTTCCAACCAGGTATCGAAAAACTGAATGTGGCCCAAAGTCTGTGTAGATGGGAGATTACCCTAAGCTAAAACAGAGCAGTGAACTGCATATGTGTGGGCTCAAAATCTGTAGCTTTCCAGGAGAAGAAAGGCCCCAGGGTAGCAACTGGGGCTTTAAATACGGAACCCTGGGGCCCCAACCTGATGTCTATTATGGTCCAAGTCTACAGCAACCTGAATGCATCATTCCATTGCATATCCTTGGGGCCAGTTATTCCTCTCGGCATCTGCAGTGTGTTTAGAATTTGTCACAGGAGACCAGTGATGTCTCTTCCTGGAGGGTTTGCCCTGAAGAACAGCCTCAAGGCATTGCCTCTCTTTCTCTCTAACAACACAGGAATACCTTCCAAAACACTCTGACAGATAAATTTCTATTTATTGTGGAGAAGCTCAGGAGAGAAAAAAAAAAAGAAGCTAAGTTATCAAAGTTAATATCACCAGTGATAAGATACACTGATATCATGCATCCCTTGAATGGGCAAAACACCACCCCTGTGGTATTCTTACCAAAATACATAATCTCAGTTTAATCATGGAGGACCATCATTTAAACCCACATATACAGGGATGTTATAAAGCAGCTGGCCATTACTCTTCAAAACTGGTAGGGCCACTTTGGACAAATACTAAAAAACTGCCCCAGATTGGAGAAGACTAGAGACATGATAACTAAATTGAGGATGGGATTGTCTGTTGAATCTTGGGCCAGAAAAGAGAGCATTAGTGGGAAAGTTGGTGAAATTCTAGTAAGGTCTAAATATTTTTTGGTTTCACAATCATACTGTGACTAAATAAAATTTTAAGATTAGAGAAAGGTGAACAAATGGTATATGGGAATCTCCATATTTTTCTTGCAACTGTTCAATAAGTAATATTTTCTCAAAATAAAAATTTTAATATTTATGATCAATCTTGAGACTTTAGCACTGTGGAGTGAAAGATTATGGTCCCTTTTACTCTGATTTTTCCATACCTCACAGATTTATTATTTTTATGTCCCTTTGTAGAATGTGATTCCTACCTCCCTACTCCCATACTTCTAAAATTTTGGAAGTTTCAGCCATTTAAGCTCTGCCTATAATTTCAGATTCTCTGCAATTAATTGTTTTTCTAGCAAGGAGAATTTAAGGAGCCTACTCAGTAGTTCAGAAGTTGAATAAATGGAAGCTCTACAGTTTGTTGTTATTTGGTCACTAAGTTGTGTCTAACTCTTTTGCAACCCCATGGACTGCAGCCTGCCAGACTTCTCTATTCATGGCATTTCCCAAGCAAGAATACTGAAGTGGGTTGCCATTTCCTTCTCCAGGGTGTCTTCCCAACCCACGGATCAAATCTGTGTCTCCTGCTTGGCAGATGGGTTCTTTACCACTGAGCCACCAGGGAAGCCCCGGCTCTACATTTGGATCAGCTTTGAATTTATACCCTAGTTCCACTCACTGAGTTTTACTACATTTTCAGAAGTAAATTGCTTGCCTTTTTTTTCCTTTTTCGTAGTTGTAGTTGTTACTGTTATTTAAGCCATTGGTTCTGTCTTGATTACAATCCTAAGTCATTGGCTCAAATTCAAGAAACTCAAATACCTCTGGTCTCAGACCCAAATTCCATGAACTATAACTCTCTATTGCCCTTCTGATGCTGATTTGACAGCAAACTTCAATCTCTCAAATACATTGTCAGCCCCTCCAAAATCCTCACCCTCTTTTTGGTAGTTATAATGCATTGTCTTTTGATAGATGCTCCTAAAATTTCTTCCATCTCTTTGGAACTGGTCCCTCTGATGCAAACTTTCTTAACTTCGTAGACTCCTTGTTGGTTCTTCTTACTGAGTGTTGTTATAGTAAAGCCTTCTTTATGTAGGTGTTCTTTCTATTCCTCAAATGAAGTCCTTTACCTGAACTTAGAAGTCTGGAATTTTTGGACAGGTTTGAAATTAAATATATTTAGCCTGGAGAGCACTGGAGGCAGTGACAGTTCAAAATGGATGTGGCTATTACAACAGGCATAGCCATCCTGGTATCCTTTTCCTGGACATCAGCCAGCCTTTAGACACTAAACTGTCCCCTTATTTTAGCAGCTGTTTAGCACTCACTATATTGTGTGTGGAAAACAAATGGTTAACCCGTTTTCCTACTTGAAAAGATATTTCTTTATCTGTTTAATGTGTAGCAGTGAGTGAACGCATTGAGCTTCAAACACCTGAAACAAATTCAAGCTCCATTAATGTTTCTCATCTACTCCCACTACCAAATATGATGATTTATGGTACTTAATAGTACACTAACTTGTTTTTATGTCAATGTAAAGTCATTTATTGGGTACCATGAGACAAATCACTCTAAAGCATGCTAATGCATCATAATGTACGCATTTCTCCCCTCACCACCTTTTGTGGAGCCATGTCAGGAGCATACACTTAAATTAATCAGACTGTTCTGATTTCAACCTTGATTAGATGTCAGAATCTTTTATTAATGATAAAGATGATATAAAATATATCCATTTCTGGTCATAATGATTTTATAATTTAATCTTTTTCCCATTTACCTTTGTTTTTGAGTGTTAGGAGCAATTTTTCCTTGTTTTGAAATATGACTGAAATTCTCATAGGAAAGGTAATTCAAGGTATTAAAAAGACAATAAACAAAAACTGACTTCCAGAGACAAATTTTATCTTTTTCCCCAGCCTCACCCCAAGTACACAGACACACACACACACACAGACACACACACACACACACAAGCATTGGCTTTTTAAAAGTATTTTATGTTTAAAAGTAAAATTGAGAGACTGTAGGACGTTGTGTCAGTATCTTTAAAAATGACTTATTTTTCCAGAACCAGCAAGTATCTTTTTTTCTGAGGTACATTTAAAGTTTTCTCTTTGATTTATAGGCATAGTCTTTTGAGCAGGTCCCACATATATTTGAGCTTATCCCTGAATCCCTCCCCTCACCCCAACATTGGTCTGCCTCTAGACCCTGGAGGATAAGGCACTGTGCTGCTGCTAATGGCTAGCAAGTACTAATTCTTCAAACACTGAGTATTTCCCAGGTACTTTGTTAGAGGCTTCATGGGTATTGCTGCCTATTTAACACTCAGAGTCATCTTAGAAATTCAGAGCTATCATTATTCCTATTTTACAGCTACAGGGTAGACAAGTTAAATAACTTATGGAAGGGTACATACACCATTGGTAAGTAATAGAGCAGGGGTTTGAACCCACATCTATCTAAATCTAGAACCCTATGGATATTCCCTGGATTCATATTGTCCATCTTCATACAGGCTCTCACAGCTGTGTTTTTGGTATAAATGGATCCTAGTCAGTCATAGAAATCACAGCAACTGCTAAATTTTGAAAGCCACAAATGCCACTCAGTTCAGTTCAGTCACTCAGTTGTGTCCGACTCTTTGCAACCCCATGAATCGCCACTAGATATACTCAATTCTAAGACACGTATTTCTTCACATGTTAAGCCTTTGAAACTGACATGCTTCTAGTAGTCAATGGCATTTTATAGTTTGCCAGAATTTTCCTCTTTTCTTAGAGGTACATAAAATAATGATATCACTTTCCTTTGACAGCATAAACAAACTTTGTATTTTGAATAAATGCAGTTAAAAAGTCAATAACCATTCATTGTGTGCAAGGAATATACTAAGCACTTGAAATATATTCTCTTTTTTTAATTTTCATAGCTACCCTATAGATTAAGCTTGTACAACACTATCATTTTGTGAATGAAAAAATAGAGGATTAGTAAAAATAAGACCTTTTGTTCTAAGGTCCTTCTGTGTAGAAATGGTTGAAAAAGGAATCGTGCAAACAGGCTGAGTCCAGAGGCTTCATTCCTAAAGGCTAGTTTTTGTATTATGCTTACTGGGCTAGTAGACTTTAAGCTAAAATTTTCTAGTCTAATGAACAAGAAACCCTGTGCAAAATAACTTACACACTAACAAGGAACTTAATAAAGATGTGAAAGCAATCAACAGTAGCTTATTTGGCAGGAAGAACAAGCATTTTATTTAACTTCTTTCTCTTCCAGGGGCTGGGAATAGAAGCAGAGATGAATTTAGTGTAACTTGACACAGAGAAAGGTATTTAGAGATATTTGAAGGAAAAGAGAGATTTTTTTTCTTTTTGGTCATATTCCACTAGTTTTATTTTTGAGATTTCACATATAAGTTATATCATGCAGCATTTTTCTTTTTCTGATTTATTTCACCCAGCATAATACATATGTGTCTTCTTTATCCGTGCATCTGTTGATAGATAGATACTTAGATTGTTTTCATGTCTTGACAATTGTAAATAATGCTGCTATGAACATTGAAGTGCGTGTATCTTTCTAAATGTTTGTACCAGTTTAACTCCCACCAGCAGTGTATGAGGGTTCCCTTCTGAGAGATTATTTTAAGAAAAAAAAATCTTTGAAGTTTATTTAATATTCATTGTAAGGCAAATTATCTGATAAATAAAGCCAAATTCTAGAGGAAAAGTCTAACTGTAAGAATTTTAGAAGCCTAAAAGCTGCTGGAGAGAGCAACCAGAGGGGAGGAAGACAGTAGGTCAAGAAAAATAAAATTTTTTAAATTTAATGAACAGGAATATAGTCTGCTTTGTCCAGTTTAGGTGCTTCTTTTTAATTCTCTGAATTACTTACTGTGGATAGTCACTCAGATTCTTTCTTCTCTTTCTGTGATTTCAATTTCTGACCCTATGTAAATAATGCCGACGTATTTATCTCAGTCCTACCTTGTTACCTAAGTTCTCTCCCCATATTTTTAAGTCATTCTGAATATTACTCAGATACCTCAGAATGCCTCACTCTCAGCTCATTATTCTCCATGCAAATCAACTTCTTACCCAAAGTCCATTTATTTTCAGTGACAACACCAGTGTGCAGTGACCAAGAGTTCTCTCTGATAGTTTAATTTATCCTGCTTATTTGCCTTCAACTCCACATTTCTCAGTTTCTCATTCTACTTTTCATTTATCACCTGGCCTTTGTCACTTGTTACCTGTTTCATTACATACCTTCATGTCTAGCATCTTAATCCTTCTAGGCCAAATCTTTTTTTGTCCAGGCTTGATCTCAGTGATACAATCAACTGCTAATTCCCATAGCCATGGACTTGTGTGCCATATCATATACTCATGTATGCCATCTATATGCATTCTATTTTACTGTGTTGCATTGTCAAAGTCACTGCCATGTGTGGTTAATTTAACTGCAATTAAAATTAAATTAGGCCTTCCCTCATCACTCAGTTGGTGAAAAATCCACCTGCAGTGCAGAAGACCCCAGTTCGATTCCTGGGTCAGGAAGATCCACTGGAGAAAAATAGGCTACCCACTCCAGTATTCTTGGGGGCTTCCTTAGTGGCTCAGCTGGTAAAGAATCCACAGGCAATGTGGGAGACTTAGGTTGGATCCCTGGGTTGGAAAGATACCCTGGAGAAAAGAAAGGATACCCACTCCAGTGTTCTGGCCTGGAGAATTCCATTGACTGTATAGTCCATGGGGTCACAAGGGTTGGATATGACTTATTTATTCCCTTAGTCACTCTAGCCATATTTCAAGTTATCAGTGGCTACATGTGGCTAATGTTTGCTGTATTGGACATCACGCATGTAAAGGAGTCTCATCACCTCTGAAAGTTCTCCTGGACTCTAGTTCTCCTATAGACAACTTCAACTTCCCCATTAAAGATATTCCTAGTGGTGTATGTGTTCTCGAGTTCTTCTAGTGTATTTCAGTCTATATCTCTGCATTTCCACTTCATACTAATGCCTCAGGTGAACTTTGTCTAACATTTTCATTTCGATCTTTCCCCTGGATTCTCAACACACTATATTTTTGGAGCCTGTCCAAGGAGCAATCCCAAAAGAAGGCGAAGCCAATCCAACATGAATCTGCTTACAGTAATTTATTTATCATGAATGCTAAGCATGATATTGGGACTAATTATAAGCCTCTACAGGACCCAAATGAATCTTCTCAGTCATGCCTGGATGGATTTTCTTATTTAATAAAACTTAAAAAAGAAATCTATTTCCTTTCTTCCAGCTTCTTTATTCCATGCAAACACCTGTCTTGTCGTGCTGCCTTGGGCCCCTTTATCCCTGCAGTAGGGTTCTTTGATTTCCCGCCACCACCAGGTCATGATAATATTCCAGATTCTTATTGCACATTCTTAAATAATAGACTTTGCTTTTAGAGAAAAGAAAGTTTAGAGAAAAAAAAAAAAGAAAAATTCCCATATCTCCTCTCCCTCCAACCCCCAGTTTTCCTCTATTATGAACATCTTGCATTAGTGTGGTACATTTATTAAAACTGATGAGCCATTATTGATACATTATTAACTGAAGCCCATATCTTGCCAGCACTGGGAGTTTTCAGTATGTTGAAATTTAGAATTTTTAATCAATATATAGTGAATGGTTGGATTTTTTGTCTATTATATCTTGCTTGTGCCCACTAATGCTAAAATGACTTTAATTTTTCACTATTCTTGGGTGTTTCCAACTTTGAGGCATAAATTTGTTTTCTTTGTTTATGACAAGATGCTCTTTTAGTCCTATTTTACATTTTATTTTACTCTGTATCATTTTATATTCAGTTCCCCAGATGTTTTATCATTGAAGACTGGATTTTACTTATTTGATCTATATGGCAACCATATGTCCTGCCATGTAGGAACAGTTCTGGTTTACACGTATTGCCCCAACATAGTTATTAATAGAATCCTTTCCATTGTCCCAGTTTGAGCGGTAAATTATATTATTATTCTGTTTGAATATCCACCCGGATTATAAGGCAAAAACATATCTTCTCTTCCTTTTCCTTCCCTCCATTGTTTTTAACAGAGTGTCGAGTACGTTGGATGTGTTTACTTAGTACCGTGGGAATGGGTGTTTGGAAGGCCCTGGTGAAAACAAGCTGGCTCTTTTAAGATCTACTTTCCAGGTCAGGTGCTGTGGCATTCCAACCACAGGACTCAGCTTCAGCCTAACCTTTTAGGAATTCTTCAGCCTGCGCTGCCTATAGCTGCACACCTTCTGTTCATTTGACAGCAGGTCTTTGATAACCTGATGTCACTTGTCCCTTGCATATGGTCATCCCAGCCAAAGCAATCTTTTCAGTGGTTGTGTGCCAGCTTCTCTGAGTTGGACACCCTATGTTATTATTCTGTATGCCCTATAGATGACATAACTATAGGTGAAATTGTACAAGAAATGGACATAAAGGAATTAATGCTTGTTTTATAGCCTTTTTTATTTCTGAAGTCTGATGTTACTTTGACATCAGGTTATATCTACCAGGCTATCAAAGGATACTTTGCCTTCCTGATTCATATTTATTCTATTTTGCCCTGTGTTATTAACAGTGACCTGGAATATGGAGCTAATATCAGAGAGAATGTCCATCTCTGCATTGCACCGATCCTCCTGGTAGAGTCTACCTCATGACTGCCAACCTACACCTAATCCCACTGCCATTACCAGCTCAGGAAGCTTCTCATAATGTACTTTGGCTTATTTTTTTTTATTTTTTTTTCTACTCTAGAGAATGTTAAGTAATAATCAATTATTACTTTATCTTTTAAATTATGAAGTATTTCACCCAAAAAGATAAGTAAAAAACTGTATTCTGCATCTTCCTGCAGTTGTACATCAGAAGTACAGTGCTGAGCGTATAAACCTCGGAGGTACTGGGATCCTGTATGTATACACCACATGGCATTGAAAGATATTTTTGGCTAGCAAGCAGCTTTATATTATGCTAATACTAAATTCCCTTTTCCCATAATATTTGAAGATTTCAACATAAAACAGGAGAAAATAAATTCAGCAGATGCAGAACTCAGAATACATAATAAAAATATACTGCTCTACACACATACATATGCATATACAACAATGAACCAACTAGAAAAATCAGTTACTCTCTTTCTTTTTTAAAGAAAGGTAACCAGAAGTCTATAGCGCATATACCTAAGTGAAATGTTTTCAAATACTCAAAGCAAAGTGTTCATAGACACAGTTGCGCTGAATCATCATATTTTCTTTCTTATTCTTCATCAGTGAATAAAAACAAGGCTTTGGGCCCCAAGGGTATTCAGCAGCTGGATTTCTTTGCTGCTGAAAGAAAAAAATATAGGTGGCATTTCTACCATTTCAGAGAAAATGAAGGGGTGGAAATGAAGGAAGAATGAGCTGCTAAGAAGCACAGATCCTATTTTCTTGCAATGCCACTAACAATAACTTCAGAGTGGTGGTTAGCGTATAAATGCTGTATAAGCAAAAATAAACCTATATTAAATGGTTTTTAATGTTTGAAAGGAAAAAGTAACTGCAAAGTTAAAATTAGTTTACTACAAACACCTTCTCTGTAGTGATGTATTCTGCCAGTGTTCTCCCTGGAGTTTTTTGGCATATTGCTCAGAGTTGCCTCAACCGAGTATATCTAATGAAATCTTGCTCATTCATCATTTCTACTGAGAGATGCTTTTCCAAATGTAGAAATTAAAAACTATAAATTCTTCCAAAGAAATTATTCTGGTTTCAATATGAACATTACTAATAAGTCCTCTCCCAGCGTGAAGAGATTATACTGTCTTTTAACTAGCAAGTGCAGTTCCAAAGTAGATAATCATTAAAAATCAGAGATGATCCAGATTTCATAAAGACATGGCAATTAAAGTGAATGAATAAGAATGATAAAATTATTAAAGGAGAAAGCTGCACTCAGATGTCTTTGAGTCAAACTCCCTCCCATGGTTGGAATTCATATTATATCATGGACAGATGGCAACCCAGCTTCCCTTTATATACTTCCAGTTTCAAGGAGTTCATGCTTTTGCAAAGCATTTCTTTCAACTGTCAGATGACTCTCTTTCATAGAAGGTCAATCCTCATGTTGAGTAGAATGTCTCCTGGGAACATCCATGTTTTGAATAAAATTTTGCCCTTTGAAGCAACATAATATTCTGCATTTGTCACAGTGGGAAATGACAGGCTATGTCTAACCTTGGGGTATCAGGACATTGCTTAGCAATAGGAGGTGAAGTTGAGATTCTCCTGAGTGATTTAGGAAGAGTCATGGCCAAACCAGTGCATGACAAGGGCATGATAAGACTCAGCAGGTTCAGACTAAGCAAAGACAGATGCCCTGAAGACAACATCACACAAAGTTTGGACATTAATTAAGGAATCTGTACTGCAGAGGTCAGCCAATATATTGGGCATCTTGCTTCAAAGGTATTTTTTAAATGTTTGGGAGTTTTATGCTTATTTTTTAGTGGATAACTGATGTCGTTTTTTTTTTTTTTTTGTCCGAGTGTTATATAACAAGCATTTGGGTAAGGAAAGTAGAGAATTTGACACAATGGGGTTCATCCAGCATTTTTATTATTTTTCTTGAGTGTAGTTAATATTCCTCCAAGCTGTTAGTACCCTGTGGTGCTGACATACTGTGTCCCTTTTGAGGCTTTGCTTTTTCTGGCTAGGCTTCAAACCAAGGACATGTAGCAGTTTTATTTGTATCCAGTTGCTCAGTTGCTCAGTTGTGCCCAATGAGTATGATCCCATGGACTGTAGCCTGCCATTCTGCTCTGTCCATGGGATTTCCCAGGCAAGAACACTAGACTGGGTTGCCATTTCCTTCTCCAGGGGGATCTTCCCGACCCAGGGACTGAGCCTGTGCCTCTTGCATCTTCTGCACTGGCAGCTGGATTCTTTTACCACTCTGCCACCTGGAAAACCTTTTATTTGTATAGATAGATACCAAATATGTTCTTTTCATCTTCTTTACTGTTATATTTTTATATTGAAAAAATCTCTTCAAAATAGTGACTTCAGTCACAAATATATATATATGCTAACTATTTTTGACTGATTCTGCGTGTGTACATGCTCTTCTTCCTCTGATAGTTACCTCCTCTGTCATTACAGGCAAGTTAAGGACCAGAGTTGAAGAAGAGGTTCCCTACATGTTTCTGCCACTAGAATCCTCTTTTGTAGATGCCAAATAACAGGACGTAAACTTTCCTCCAATTCACTGTATCCAGCTCGTACACTCCCATCTCTGTCTCTCAGCATCCAGCTCTGTGTCTCTTTTCTTCCAGTTTGTGTGTGTGTGCTCAGTTGCTAAGTTGTGTCCAACTCTTTGTGATCCCTTGGACTGTAACCCGCCAGGATCTGCCATCCATGGGATTTCCCAGGCAAGAATACTGGAGGGGGTTGCCATTTCCTCCTTCAGGAGATCTTCCTGACTCAGGTATCAAATTTGCATCTCCTGCATTGGGAGGTAGATATTTTACCCCGAACCACCAGGGAATTGAGGTATAAACAACAAATAAAGTTGTAACATTTAAATTATGTGATGTGATGATTTGATATATGTATGTATTGTGAAAGAATTCCCCTCACTGAGTTAATTTACACATCCATCACCTCATATTTACCTCTTTTGTTTGCTTACATGCTTAGCAATTTTTAATTATACAATACCGTGCTGTCGACTGTGGTCACCATGTATACATTATATCTTCTGACCTTATTCATTTTATAATTGCAAGTTTGTATTCTTTTACTAATCTCTCCATATTTGTTCCATCTTAGAGCTCCTAACAATCACCTTTCTCTCCTCTGTTTCTATTTACTTTTTAAAAAAAATTTCCGCATGAAGTGGTATCATGGAATATTTGTCTTTCTCTTTTTGGCTTATTTCACTTAGGATAATGCTCTCCCAGTTTCATTCATGTTGTCAAAAATGACAGAATTTCCAATATTTTAAAGGCTGAATGTACACACACACCTGGAGAAGAAAATGGCAACCCACTCCACTGTTCTTGCCCGGAGAATCCCAAGGACGGGGGGAGCCTGGTGGGCTGCCGTCTATGGGGTCACACAGAGTCGAACACGACTGAAGCGACTTAGCAGCAGCAGTACACAGACACCACATTTTCTTGATCTTTTCATCTATTGCTGGACACTTACATTGTTTCTGTATTTTGACGTTGTGACATTGCGGCAATGAACGTGAGAGTACTGATACCTCTTTAGGATAACGGTTTTATTTCCTTTGGGTGTACACCCAGAAGTGAAATTTCTAGATCATATAGTAGTTCTACTTTTAATTTCTTGAGAAACCTCCATAATATTTTTTTGTAATGGCTGAGCCGGTTTACATTCCTGCCAACTCTGTACAAGTTACACATTGTACCTTGTAAAAAGTTCCCTTTACAAGGTACAAAAGGTAGGAGTTCCCTTTTCTCTACATTCTCATTAGTATTTGTTATCTCTTGTCTTTTTGACAGTAGCCATCCAACAGTTGTGAGTGATATCTCATTGTGGTTTTGCTTTGCATTTCCCTGAGGAATCGGTTCAGTTCAGTTCAGTTCAGTTGCTCAGTCGTGTCCGACTCTTTGCGACTCCATGAATTGCAGCACGCCAGACCTCCCTGTCCATCACCAACTCCCGGAGTTCACTCAGACTCACGTCCATCAAGTTCGTGATGCCATCCAGCCATCTCATCCTCGGTCGTCCCCTTCTCCTACTGTCCCCAATCCCTCCCAGCATCACAGTCTTTTCCAGTGAGTCAACTCTTCACATGAGGTGTTCAAAGTACTGGAGGTTTCAGCTTTAGCATCATTCCTTCCAAAGAAATCCCAGGGCTGATCTCCTTCAGAATGGACTGGCTGGATCTCCTTGCAGTCCAAGGGACTCTCAAGAGTCTTCTCCAACACCACAGTTCAAAAGCATCAAATCTTCGGCGCTCAGCCTTCTTCACAGTCCAACTCTCACATCCATACATGACCACTGGAAAAACCATAGCCTTGACTAGATGGACCTTAGACGGCAAAGTAATGTCTCTGCTTTTCAATATGTTGTCTAGGTTGGCCATAACTTTTCTTCCAAGGAGTAAGCGTCTTCTAATTTCATGGCTGCAATCACCATCTGCAGTGATTTTTGGAGCCCCCAAAAATAAAGTCTGACACTGTTTCCACTGTTTCCCCATCTGTTTCCCATGAAGTGATGAGACCGGATGCCATGATCTTCATTTTCTGAATGTTGAGCTTTAAGCCAACTTTTTCACTCTCCTCCTTCACTCTCATCAAGAGGCTTTCCAGCTCCTCTTCACTTTCTGCCATAAGGGTGGTGTCATCTGCATATCTGAGGCTATTGATATTTCTCCCGGCAGTCTTGATTCCAGCTTGTGTTTCTTCCAGCCCAGTGTTTCTCATGATGTACTCTGCATATAAGTTGAATAAGCAGGGTGACAATATACAGCCTTGACGTACTCCTTTTCCTATTTGGAACCAGTCTGTTGTTCCATGTCCTGTTCTAACTGTTGCTTCCTGACCTGCATACAGATTTCTCAAGAGGCAAGTCAGGTGGTCTGGTAGTCCCATCTCTTTCAGAATTTTCCACAGTTTATTGCGATCCACACAGTCAAAGGCTTTGGCATAGTCAATAAAGCAGAAAGAGATGTTTTTCTGGAACTCTCTTGCTTTTTCCATGATCCAGCAGATGTTGGCAATTTGATCTCTGGTTCCTCTGCCTTTTCTAAAACCAGCTTGAACATCAGGGAGTTCACCGTTCACGTATTGCTGAAGCCTGGCTTGGAGAATTTTAAGCATTACTTTACTAGCATGTGAGATGAGTGCAATTGTGTGGTAGTTTGAGCATTCTTTGGCATTGTCTTTCTTTGGAATTGGAATGAAAACTGACCTTTTCCAGTCCTGTGGCCACTGTTGAGTTTTCCAAATTTGCTTGTATATTGAGTGCAGCATTTTCACAGCATCATCTTTTAGGATTTGAAACAGCTCAACTGGAATTCCATCACCTCCACTAGCTTTGTTCATAGTGATGCTTTCTAAGGCCCACTTGACTTTACTTTCCAAGATGTCTGTCTCTATATTAGTGATCACAACATCATGGAAAAGAAATGCAAAAAAGCAAAATGGCTGTCTGGGAAGGCCTTACAAATAGCTGTGAAAAGAAGAGAGGCAAAAAGCAAAGAAAAGGAAAGATATAAGCATCTGAATGCAGAGTTCCAAAGAATAGCAAGAAGAGATTAGAAAGCCTTCTTCAGTGATCAATGCAAAGAAATAGAGGAATACAACAGAATGGGAAAGACTAGAGATCTCTTCAAGAAAATTAGAGATACCAAGGGTACATTTCATGCAAAGATGGGCTAGATAAAGGACAGAAATGGTATGGACCTAACAGAAGCAGAAGATATTAAGAAGAGGTGGCAAGAATACACGGAAGAACTGTACAAAAAAGATCTTCATGACCCAGATAATCATGATGATGTGATCACTAATCTAGAGCCAGACATCTTGGAAAGTGAAGTCAAGTAGAATACCTTTCCATAAACCTATTGGCCACTTGTATGTTTTCTTTGGAAAAATGTCCACTCAAATCCTTTGCCCATTTTTAAATTAGGCCATTGGGTTTTCTGCTGTTGAATTGTATGAGTTCATTGTATATTTGAGATATTAACCCCTCATCAGATATTAGATTGATGCAAAAGTAATTGCAGTTTTGCACTGTTGAAATTTGCAGTTTGATATTAGAACACATTCTTAAATAAATTTGGTTATGTTATACATCATTTTAGTACATATTTCTCACTTTATGCTTTTTTACTAATGACATTACTTGCTGTTTATCTATACTATAGAAATGATGTTAGACAAAAAAGCAAATTTGAGTGATTTTTTATTCCAGTTCAAATGGGTTGTGAAGCAACAGAGACAACTCACAACATCAACAATGCATTTGGTACAAGAGTTGGTAACAAATATACAGTGCAGCAGTGGTTCAAAAAGTTTTGCTAAGGAGATGAGAACCTTGAAGGTGAGGAGTGCAGTGGCTAGCCATCAGAAATTGACAATGACCAATTGAGAGGATCCTCAAAACTGCTTCTCTAAGAACTACATGAGAAGTTGCCCAAGAACTCTACACTGACCATTCTGTGATCATTCGACATTTGAAGCAAATTGAAAAGATAAAAAGACTCATTAAGTGGTGTCTCATGAGCTGATCCCCCCCCCCAAAAAAAATCATCATTTTGAAGTGACATTTTCTCTTACTTTGTGCAGCAATGAACAATTTCTTTTTCGGACTGTGACATGCAAAGAAAAGTGCATACAGCAACTGGCAACATCAAGCTCAGTGGTTGGACTGAGAAGCTCCAAAGCACTTCCTAAAGTCAAACTTGCACCAAAAAAAAAAGTCATGGCCCCTGCTTGGTGGTCTGTTGCTTGTCAGATCCACTATAGTTTTCTGAATCCCAGTGAAACCATTACATCTGAGAAGTATGTTCAGCAGATCAATGAGATGCACCAAAAACTGCTATACCTGCAGCTGGCAATGGTCAACAGAATGGGCCTAATTCTTCTCCACGAAAATGCCTGATCGCACATCACACAACTATTGCTTCAAAAGTTGAATCAATTGGGCTACAAAGTTATGCTTCAGCCACCATTTCACCTGACCTCTTGCTAATGGGCTACCACTTCTTTAAGCATCTTGATAACTTTTTGCAGGGAAAATGCTTCCACATCAGCAGGAAGCAGAAAATGCTTACTGAGAGTTCATCGAATCTCAAAACACAGATTTTTTGCTACAAGAATAAGCAAACTTATTTCTTTTTGGCAAAAATATGTTGATTGTAATGGCTCCTATTTTAATTAATAAAGATGTGTTTGAGCCTGGTTATAGTGATTTAAAAGTCACATTCCAAAATTGAAATTACTTTTTAATCAACCTAATATGTGGTTTGCAAATATTTTCTCCCATCCCATGGGCTACCTTTTCATTTTGTTGAGCAGAAGCCTTTTAGTTTGTGGTCTCTCTTGCTTATTTTTGCTTTTGGTGTCAAATCCAAAATGTAATTGCCAAAACTAATGGCAAAGAGCTTACTCTGTAGGTTTTCTTCAAGGAGTTTTATGGCTTCAGGTCTTAGATTCAAGACTTGAATCTATTTTGAGTTGGATTTTGTGTATGGTGTAAGACAGTAGTGCAGTTTCATTCTTTTGCATGTGCTTGTCCAATTTTCCCAATACCATTTATTGAAGATATTTTCCTTTCCCAATTGTATATTCTTGGCTCCTTTGTCAAAAGTTAATTAACCTTACGTGCATAGGATTATTTCTAAGCTGTCTGTTCTGCTCCATTGATCTGTTTGTCTGCTTTTATGCCAATACTATTCCTGTTTTTAGTTCTATAGCTTTATAATATGGTTTGAAATCAGAAAATTTGATGCCTCCAGTTTTGTTCTCCTTTCTGAGAATTTAGCAATTTGGGGTCTTTTGTGGTTCCATGAAATTTTTCAGATTTTTTTCTATTTTTGTGAATTTTGATAGGGATTGCTTTGAGTCTGCAGATAGCTTTTGATATTAATCATGGTTTATGATTCCAAGTTGAAGAGTGATAGGAAAATAATAGTACTGCAAGATTTAAATGGACCATTTAAATTTTAAAAATATTGAGGTTTCCATAGAGCTGACATTTAAAAGTTGACTTCTTTTTCCTTATTAAACAGGATAGTTTATCTTGTTTTGATCAGAAAATGAGTCTTTCAGTCTGATTTTTAATATTAAGTATTACCAGGCTTTTCTCTCCCACTTTCCCACTCTCCAACACCTTGTGCCAGGCCTGCCTCACTACATATATTTTTCTCTGTACTGAAAGGATTGCAGGCTGTACTTTCACACATACTAGGTAGTAGCTATATTTGTCAAAAATCTTGTCAACTCTGCAGTTAGACAGCTGTCAGCCTGCATTCAGTATTGTTTTGTGAAATATCTGAGGCAGGCTCAATATTATGCATTTAAATGCTTTGTGTCAAAGGTTTATACAGTTTTCATTGAGCCATTTAATTCCATTTCTAAGTTAGAATTTTACCTTCTGAGGCCAAAAATTCACCAAACTCCTATAATTACTGATGATTGAACGTGCATTTAGGAATATTATCTTTCCTATTTTTGCTATGTTCTTGGAATTTTGATCAAAAAGACCACCAGATTTATGTTACTCCTTAGTTTATAGCCTAGTTTTAATTTTTCATCTGTTATGACTTAATAAGTGCCCTATGCACTATAATCACCTCAACTCACTTGATGCAACTGTCTTTGCATAAATGCATATCCCAATGTCCATACCAAAAAGTATTTATGTATATGTCTGATCCCTCCCCACTGTTCTCATGGGAAAGGACCGTGTCAGAATTCATCTTAGTATCCCCAGTGGTTAGCAGGGGGATAGGCACAGGACAAGTGTGCAATTCATATTTGTTGAGTAAATAAATCCATTTTGAAGCAATTCTGTTCCTTTGACAGTTACTTATATAAAATTTGAAGGATGACTGCCTGAGTTTATCTGGTTTTCTGAAGCCTTTTCTACTATTCAGTTTATTTGGTGGGTTACATATTTGCTCATTTCACATTGAAACAATTCTCAAATTTGTAAAATGTTTCCTGCCTACCTATCTTCTTTCATTATCACAACAACTGTAAAATAATATATAATCATTGAAATCTGACCAAACCAATAATCTATACATCCATTCCCACCTAAGTGTAAAAAGCTTTCCATCTTGATCTAAAATAGCCACTATTCCCATTTGCTGCCACCTGTCATTTTCATCATTGCCATTATAAAGAATCTTTAAGCACTAGTCTCTACTTTATTGCGGCATTCAAAGAGCATAAGAGGCAACCACAATAATCTCTTGCTTTTATAACAAATACCTAGATCAATCTGCCTTACATTATAAAGCCCACTTAGTGGCAATGCTGCCTTCTATATCCACATTAACACAGGTGTTGTATTTGGCAGGACAGATTCACATTTTCATTTGTCACCATTTTACTATTCAAGCTTTGTACAGAATTTTTCCTTGACATGAGTTATCATGAATGTTTACTTTCTGCCAAAGAAATACAATCTCATTGTCTAAGAATTTACACAGTGAACAGATCATAGAGCAGAGGAAACATCAGCCCTGCACAATGTTTTTCATGCTTAAAATGTAGCCCAAGAGTCTGCAAATAATAAAATAGCAACTGTCCATTGACCCAGCAGGAGCAGTACACCAGTCATAATA